>NW_026880898.1:0-34146 GCF_032173495.1 Musca vetustissima
TGTTACTAAATAATATCTGAATACGTAAGCATCTATAAATATTTAAGTGTAACTCCCACATCCGGGTACTTACGACAACATAATTGGTATCAATTTAAAGGCCAACCACACCCCTTGGATGTACTATCATCTTATCGGGTATATGTCCTTAAGGAATAAATATATACAACATATATTAAAAACCAACAAAAAAATTAAGTTTTCGGTCCACTTAATCCCAAAATTTTAATCTAATCATCATCAAAAATATAGGCGTTGTCTTTGAACCTAATTGGAACTTCATGGAAAATTTTAAAGGGATCAGCACTATATTTCCGCCCTATAATGTGGTAATGGGTTACTAACTAATATCTGAATACGTAAGCACCTGTAAATATTTAAGTGTAACTCTCACATCCGACTACATACGACAATGTAATTGGAGTCATGTTGAAGGTCAATCATTCCTCCTGGATACACTATCAACTTCGTGAGTTTATATGCACAAAAGTCAGGGTCAATTTGACCCGCTAAATATTGAACGATATTTATCAAAACAGGCATGCTCATTCTTTGGTCCAATCTCATTCTCCATGTAAATGTTTGGGCCATAATTGCGGCCTCTGGAGCCACCAGAAAAACCGACAAAAATTTAGTATTTGGTCCATTTCATCCCCTAAATATTAACCGACATTTACCAAAAACAATAGGGGTCTTCATTGGCCAGAACCCAACCTAAATGACAAATTTCGTGAAGATTGGTCCATAACTGTGGCCTGTATCGTGTTTACAAATTATAATGGACAGACGGACGGACACACATGTCTAAATCGACTCAGCTAGTCGAGATATGACGATTGGTATACTTAAATATTTCGCGGCGTTACAAACTCTTGGGGCTGCACAAAGCTATAATACCCTGCAAACATAGTTGTGTAGGGTATAATGCATATGTGTAAAGCTTATTAGAAATGGGAATATTTATACCCTTCACCACACAGTGGTACTGGGTATAATGTCTTTGTACATATGTTTGCAACAGGCAAAAGGAAACGAGATATACACATGGTTCCTTTTTATACCCTTCACCACACTGTGGTACAGGGTATTATGTCTTTGTGCATATGTTTGTAACAGGCAAAAGGAAACGAGATAGCCACATGGTTCCTTTTGAGAATATGCATAGAATCACTTTCTAAGTCGATTTATGCATGTCCGTCCGTCTGTCCGTCCGTCTGTCTGTCCATGTTAAATTGTAAACAAAGTACAGGTCGCATTTGTAATCCGAATTGGATGAAATTTGGCACAGCTCATTTGTTTGGCCCAAGGACGAACCCTATTGAAATTGGGAAAAATCGGTTCAGCTCCCATATATATATTTACCCGATATAGCTCCCTATATATATATTTTCAGCCTAATCATTTAGGTCTAGAATGATTTAAGGTAAATGGTGATATACCATATATAGTCCCATTTCATATATCCCAATGTCCCAATATATCTTTTGCACGAAATTTGGCATAGCGCACTGAATTAAGTCTAGAATGATGTGTGCCAAGTTTCGTGCAAATCGGTTCATATTTAGATATAGCTCCCATATATAGTTTCACCCAATTTTAGGTAAATAGTCAGATTTGCACGAAATTTGGCACAGCGTAATGAATAAGGTCTAGAATGATGTGTGTTAAGTTTCGTGAAAACCGGTTCAGATTTAGATATAGCTCCAATATATAGTTTCGATTTGCACGAAATTGGCATAGCGTACTCAATTAAGTCTAGAATGATGTGTGCTAAGTTTAGTGAAAATCGGTTCAGATTTAGATATAGCTCCCATATATATTCAAATCGGTTCTGATTTCGATATAGCTCCCATATATATTCATCAGATTTAAGGTAATTTATGCATCAAAGATCCTATATATCTTTGCACGAAATTTGGCATAGAGTGCTGAATTGCGTCTATAATAATGTGTGTTAAGTTTCATGAAAATCGGTTCAGATTTATATAAATCTCCCATATATATATCCGCCCGATTTTAGATAAATGGTGCACCAAAGTCCCTGGAAATATTTTCATTTGCACGAATTTTGGCATAGCGTACTGTATTAAGTCTAGAATGATGTGTTTAAAGTTTCGTGAAAATCGGTTCAAATTTAGATATAACTCCCATATATATTTTCGTCCGATTTTATGTAATTGGTGCACCAAAGTCCCTATATAGGATACATCTTAGGATACATCTGTTGAATATACCCAAAGTGGTAAAGGGTATCATATAGTCGTCTCAGTCCGACTTTACTACTTTCCTTACTGGTTTAGAATATGCAAAGAATCAATTTCTTAGTTTATTTATGCATGTCCGGCCGTCTGTCCATGTTAAATTGTAATCAAAGTACTGGTCGCATTTATGACCCGAATTGGATGAAATTTGGCATAGGTCATTACTCAATTAAGTCTAGAATGATGTGTGTTAAGTTTCTTGAAAATCGGATTAGATTTAGATATAGCTCCCATATATATTTTCGTATGTTGGCGCACCAAAGTCAATATATATCTTTCGATTTTCACGAAATTTGGCATAGCACACTGAATTAAGTACAGAATTATGTGTATTATGTTTCGTGGTAATCGGTTCAGATTTTGATATAGCTCCTATATATTTTTTCTTTCGATTTTATGTAAATTGTGCACTAAATTTGTACAATGAACTGTAGTTAATATAAATTAATCTCTGGCAAGTCTCGGTGAAATCGGTTCAGATTTAGATGTGGGTGCACCAAACTCCTCATGTTTATCAGACATTTATCCAAATAACCAGCGGTCTTCCGATTGATATTTGCTTTAAAATGATTTACATAATTTTGTCCCATTGTAAGAAGCAACGTTATATCTGACTAAATGAAATATTTTATATGGGTTGTAGAATGTCATTCAAAAATTCGACGTCTGTTAGGATTCATCTGTTGAATATACCCAAAGTGGTGAAGGGTATCATATTGTCGGCTCCGTCCGACTTTACTACTTTCCTTACTGGTTATTATTAGTGGTTGTGTACGAAATTACATAGTCGGGCCCGCCGGATCCTCTTCACTTTTATTAATTTCCATGAGACCTATATTAAAAATTATTATATTTCCGTACACGTATTTTTAGGTGCAACTGTTTTATTGAAGTAATATAATATTAAGTAATGTTTTCAATATACGTCTAAATATTTACTTTGTAATATTAAACTCTTCTAAAATTTAAAGTATTACAACATTCTACCTATCAGTTTGCTTTTTATGCTCAATTGTAAACATTCCAAAAATATAAGTACCCCTTCACAAAACAATGTAACGCAATTATGATTATAGAAGGGAATTTTAACAGCATTACTCATATTTCAGCCAAAGAGATATGTTCGCCATTTGAGACAACAACATCACCACCACCATCAACATTGCCACCATACAATTATGGTTGTTGCAACAATTTACGCTTATTAGACAAAATTTGTTCTAATGAAATTAGCTCCGCTGTGTAACAAAAATATTTCACAGAATTCGCCAGAGACCAATTAAATTACCCGCGAATTTTTATTTAACTCCAGAGATGCCAATACATCGGTGTTAGGAAGCGTGTTTTTCGGTATTTACGGTTATATAAAGTATCGCCTGGTAAGTATCCCTTACAGCATAACAAAATCAGCCATCCTTCGAAAGAGTTCTTACCTCTGGTGTCTATTTTTTTCGGATGTATATTTGTGCTCCCTTGATGGCATTTGTCTGAACATTCCTTGGTTGAAGGCACTACCGGAGTACAATAATTCGTTAGCACCCCAACTTAACGGCCAAATAATAAATTACCCAAATAAGGAAGAGTATAACACGACTATGCACACGCACACACCCACACTTACACATGTATAACAAACACACACACAGAGTGTTAAGCAATTTTTCATTACTCCTTCCGTTAATGCATAAAAATATACAAATATATAAGAGTCAGAGATAAGACAATCTGTTCAGTTGTCCATTATAGCGCACAGTGGTTCAAGGAGTATTATGAATACTCAAATAAACATTAGTGACTAATGCGATCCACACAGCATTGTTAGTTCTTGAAAAAATATACCTAAACAATCGTAGTTAATAGCTCAGACGGCTATTTAAAAAAAAAGCTCCATATATGTATGATGGCTTATGAACATATTTTGGCAGTCTAAACACCAAGTGTTATAAGCTCAGGAATATTTTTTTTTTAAATCACAATATGTCCAAAAGTATATTTGAATACCAGTAACTACAAAACCAAATACGGAAATTCTCCTAAGACCATTAATACACCTAAAATTGAGGGGAACCGTTATATGAGAAAAATTTTACCCATCAAAATACAGTCAAATCACTTTGGGAAAAGTGCCAAAAAATTTTCTTTAAAAAATCCACGCTTGGACAATCTTTGAAAAAATGTTCTTTAAAAATCTACGCTTGGTTAATATTTGAAAAAATATTCTTAAAAATCTACGCTTGGACAATATTTGAAAAAAAAACTGTTAAAAATCCACATTTAGACAATCTTTTAGAAATATTCCTTAAAAATCACCGCTTAGACAATTGAAAAATATTCTTTTAAAAAATCTAAGCTTAGACAATCCTTGAAAATATATTTTAAATAATCTACGATGTAAAAAATATTGAATTTATATACAATACTTTCTGCAAAAATGTTTCATATTCACCAGCTGCATTCAGAGTACCCAAAAAATGTCTAAATGTAAAACTTATGAAACCGTATATTTCGGCAAAGGGGACGGCACCTTTATATGGGGGCTAAGAAAATGTGAACCGGTAATCAAGCAGGTTAAAAACCTTGGCCAAAGACCCCATAATATCGAATAGTGGAGGTTCTGTTCTATGAGAGCTACCCCGAAATATGAACCATATTGATAACACTGTGCGTCTCGAAAATTATTCTGGGGTTCTAATGTACCAATTCTGATTAGTTGGAGTACCTTGACCGCTAAAATACCTTTGGTTTTTCAGGGTCACTTCGAAAATTAATTTTATAACGGCAAATGTAGAGAAAAACGTTACATTAGAACCCCGGAATAAATTTTTATACCCACACTGTGGGTATTATGTCTATGTGCATATGTTTGTAACAGGCAAAAGGAATCGAGATAGACCCATGGTTCCTTTTGAGAATATGCATAGAATCACTTTCTGAGTCGATTTATGCATGTCCGTCCGTCTGTCTATGTTAAATTGTAAACAAAGTACAGGTCGCATTAATAGTCCGAATTGGATGAAATTTGGAATAGGTCACTTATTCTGGCCAAGTAAGAACCCTATTGAAATTGGGAAAAATCAGTTCAGATTTAGATATAGCTCCCATATGTAGTTTCGCCAGATTTTAGGTATATGGTGCACCAAAGCCTCTGAAGAATATTTGATGTACATGAAATTTGGCATTGCGTACTAAATTAGGTCCAGAATGATGTGTGCCAAGTTTCGCGAAAATCGGTTCAGATTTAAATATACCTCCAATATATAGTTTCGCTAGATTTTAGGTAAATGGTGCACCAAAGTCTTTGAAAATCATTCGATTTGCACGAAATTTGGCATAGCGTACTAAATGAAGTCTAGAATGATGTGTGTTAAGATTCGCGATTTTAGTTTCGCCAGATTTTAGGTAAATAGTGCGCCAAAGTATTTGAAAATCATTTGATTTGCACGAAATTTGGCATAGCGTACTAAATTAAGTCTAGAATGATGTGTGTTAAGTTTCGCGAAAATCGGTTCAGATTTAGATATACCTCTCATTTATAGTTTCGCCCGATTTTTGGTAAATGGTGCACCAAAGTCCCTGAAAATCATTCGATTTGCACGAATTTTGACATAGCGTACTGAACTAACTCTGGAATGATGTGTGATAAATTTCTTTAAAATCTGTTCAGATTTAGATATACAGTGGTGGTCACAGAATTAAAAAAATTACTGTGGTAAACATTTTTTGATCAGCCCTCGATTCGTTTGAAGTATTTTTGAAAATTTTTTAATTCAGAACACTTCGATATACTGCACTTAAGAGATTTAGTGTGAAAATAGATAATTATTGCATGCAATTTTTCCATAAATAACGGTTTTTATGAAAATACATCGACTTTGAAGTGGCCATATTATTAAAACATTGTGTGGGATTTTTTACTTTACTGCATTTTTTGAAAATATTTTTAGAAAAGCTCTTTAATTTAGTTAAATTATGTAAACTAAGCACCGATAAAATCATTTACAGATAAATTTTTTTGTAAAAATCTGTAAAATATATCAAAATTGCCAAAAATTTGTACAGTACACCTTACATTCAGATAATCACCCTTATTATAGAAAATAAAGGCCCGAATGCACCAGAAATCGCTAGAATTAGTAGAAAACAATAAATAATTCTCACAATAAATAAATATTTGAAATAAAAACTCAAAAAATGGGAATTAACCTAAAGGAACTATTCAATTTCAATAGCCTTTACTGAAGAAAGCCGGAATATTTTTGCAGTATGTGAGAAAAAATCTATTGATATTGGTATTTATTATATCAAATCAACTGTTCGAGTAGTACAGATTATATTTTATCAAAAAATATGGCTGTAAGAACAGAACGAACAGAGATAAACGCCTAGGTTGACGAGTAAAAGTTTCTGGCACACAGCAGCATTTTTGATGTTCAAAACAAGACTTCAAATATTTGTCAAACTGTAAAATTTTTACTTCCTTGATACTAAAATAAATTAAGTGGAAGTTATTCGATTCAAAAAATATTATTTTGGAAAAATATTGTAATGTTCAATAGGTTTTAAGTGTCATGAGTTGACCATCAAACATGGTCAACTCATGACATAAACTTTTACTCGTCAACCTAGGCGTTGATCTCTGTTCGTTCTGTTCTTACAGATATATTTTTTGATAAAATATACTCTGTACTACTCAAACAGTCGATTTGATATAATAAATACCAATATCAATCGATTTTTTCTCACATACTGCAAAAATAATCCGGCCTTCTTCAGTAAAGGCTATTGAAATTGAATCGTTCCTTTAGGTTAATTCCCATTTTTTGAGTTTTTATTTCAAATATTTATTTATTGTGAGAATTATTTATTGTTTTCTACAAATTCTAGCGATTTCTGGTGCATTCGGGCCTTTATTTTCTATAATAAGGGTGATTATCTGAATGTAAGGTGTACTGTACAAATTTTTGACAATTTTGATAGATTTTAAATATTTTTTCAAAAAATTTTATCTGTAAATGATTTTATCTGTGCTTAGTTTACATAATTGAACTAAATTAAAGAGCTTTTCAAAAAATGCAGTAAAGTAAAAAATCCCACACAATGTTTTAATTATATGGCCACTTCAAAGTCGATGTATTTTCATAAAAATCGTTATTTATGGAAAAATTGCATGCAATAATTTTCTATTTTTCACACTAAATCTCGAAGTGTTCTGAATTAAAAAATTTTCAAAAATACTTCAAACGAATCGAGGGCTGATCAAAAAATGTTTACCACAGTAAATGTTTTAATTCTGTGACCACCACTGTAGCTCCCATATATATTTTAGTCCGATTTTGGGTAAATAGTGCATCAAGGTACCTATATATATTTCGATTTAGGCGAAATTTGGCATAGCGTACTGAATTGGGTCCGGAATGATGAGTGGTGAGTTTCGGGAAAATCGTTTCAGATTTAGATGTAGCTCCCATATATATTTTCAGCCGATTTTATGTAAAAAAAGCACCAAAGTCCTTATATATCCTTCGATTTGCACGAAATTGGGCAAAGCGTACTTATATAAGTCTAGAATGGTGTGTTTTAAATTGCCTGAAAATCGATTCAGATTTAGATATAGCTCCCATATATTTTTTCGTCCGATTTTAGGTAAATAGTGCACCAATGCCTCTTTATATCCTTCGATTTGCACGAAATTTGGCATAGCGTACTGCATTGAGTCTAAAATGATGAGTTTCGGGAAAATCGGTCCAGATTTAGATATATCTCCCATATATATTTTCGTCCGATTTTATGTAAATGGTGTACCAAAGTCCCTTTATATCCTTCGCTTTTCACGAAAGTTTGCATAGCGTACTGAATTGAGTCTAGAATGATGTGTGGTAAGTTTCGGAAAAATCGGTTCAGATTTCGATATAGCTCCCACATATATTTGTCCGATTTTACGTAAATGGTACACCAAACTCCTAATGTTTGTTCGAAAACCACGAAATTTTGCACAACGTATCAAATTGAGACTTGAATGACGTTATTGGATTTTGTTGAAGTTGGCACAGATGCAGTCATGGCTTCCATATGTATTTCGAACGGATGTCTGATTGCAATTGAATTTTTAACATTGCGGCGTACCGAATAGCGTGTATCAATTTTTCTATAAATCGTTTTCCATAAATATGTTCCATGGTACGGCTACGACTCTAAATCTGCCCGAATGAAATTAAATTGATCATATGTTGCAGAAAGACATGAGAATGTTCTTCGAGGGAACATTGACATGCATTGTAAGCATACATATGCACAATATACCCAAAGTGGTGAAGGGTATCATATAGTCGGCCCAGTCCGACTTTACTATTTTCCTTACTGGTTTTTGTTGGTTTGTAGCACTGTGTAATTTTCTACTCAATGAGAATCAAAATATCAAATAAAAGGTGGACTAATATATCTCAAAGCTCTATGTTTAAATTTGCGACCTATATTGTAATTTAAATAAACGCACACCTTATGATGAAGTGTATAAAAATCCTGGCTTATGTACGTGATTGTATTTCCTGCAACCACTGTCAACAACACATTTGTTTTCACGCCCGTGTTAGGATGACGCGGGGCGGTGGGTAGACAATGTAATGATGAATTTGATGGATGAGCTGTAAACATACAGAAATGAACGAAACGAACAAATGAATGAGTTGAGCTGGCAATAAAGTTTTACGACTTTGTTTTGTTTGCCACGGTGCATTGAGCGCCGGCTGAGATGGTAGTTAAGAATTTGTTTCTGAAATTGAATGAAATATGGTAATGAGGCACGGCTTGACTTGGTTGAGTTAACAAAATGTGTTAAATAATGAAATATGGTTTAAAAATCGTTATCACCATTACCTACAACCGTTCGGTCGCTAGTCGAGCGGTGCGGTTATTTCTTGAAATCCCAGAAAACCCGCGTGTAGATACCCTGGTTTGGTGGTGAGCGTGAGGTTTCAAAGTTTGTTGATGTTTATAAGCCTCTAGGATGTTTCAGACATCATCACAGATACAATATTTAGTTTGTATCTAAAGTGTTGTGTAAGCAGTTACGAATGGATATGTTTGTATGTGATGATGGTGGTGGTGTTGGTGGTCTCTTGTCTCTCGTGTACGACAATAAGTCAACAATGCTCCCCCAGAAAAACTTATTCCAATAACAATGATATAAATTATTCAATTATAAATTACGATTATTTTGAACAATTGTAAGCAGACTTTAATTTACTATTTCCAAAATGCTGGCCACTCATTCCAGCAAAGGAGAATTTTCAGATGCCAGACAATAAATAGTCAAACTCGGGTGGTGGCGATGGTTTGTTTGTATTTCAGAAAATATAAATAAAAACTTTATTAGATTGTTGTTATTATTGTTGTTATTGCAGTTGTTTTATAGAAATTCTTTGTTAACATTTAACCAAGCGTATAAATTAGCATTCGTCTCGGCAAATAAGAACAATAATATTTTTTAAAGAAAATAAAACGGGGAATATCGTTACACATTTATTGAGTGTTATTTGGAGATGATAAATAAGAACGACTAGGTATACAATAATGATACGAGGAGTATTAAAAGTGAAAGGTAAATTCTGCTGTAATCAGAAATATCAGAAGACAGTTTTATACCATAAATGAAGGATCAAAATTGTAAGGAGATCTACTAAATAATAGCTACGGAGGCCTACTTCACAATAACATACCGACCTAAACCAATTTAAAAATGTACTAAAATATGTATAGGAGGTATATGTAAATCTGAACCGATTTTCACGAAACTTATCATACATCATTTTAGACTTGTTTCAGTACGCTATGCCGAAATTCGCGTAAATCGAAAAATATATAGGGGCTATGGTGCTACTTTAACATAAAATCGGACGAAACTATATATGGTAGCTATATCAAAATGAGAACCGATTTTCACGAAACTTAACACACATCATTCTTGGCTTAATTCAGTGCGCTATGTCAAAATTCGTGCAAATCGAAAGATATATAGAGACACTGGTGCACCATTTACATCAAATAGGACGAAACAATATATGGGGATGGAGGGAGGGATGGTCCGTGTGATGAATTTTTATATTTCCGACTGTCAAGAAGGCGTAAACGTCGATAACGTCATATATACCTGTATAAAATGTAATAAATGTATTAAACGCCATCTATTTGAATATTATTACCATATACAGTTATTTTCAAGAATATATATAATTTTTACATATACCTGACTATTCCTTACTAGAACTGTTAAATAATTCTAAACTTTTTTGAGAAATTTTTGAATTTTGGTATGGATTTGAGTAAAGCATTAATAATGTCCAAATTGTTTAATGGAAATAGATATTTTGCCAAAAATTTGATGGTTTTGGGTGGGTTTCCGACGTTTCTGACGTATGTATTATACGTCGGGAAATGTATGTCATTTACGTCGCTGTTTCTGACGGACCATCTCTGTATGGGAGCTATATTTAAATCTGAACCGATTTTCGCGAAACATAGCACACATCATTAATTCAGTAGGCTATGACAAAATTCGTCCAACTCGAAACACCTAAAATCGGGCGAAACTATATATGGGAGCTATATCTTAATCTGATCCGATGTTCACTAAAATTAGCAGACATCATTCTAGACTTAATTCAGTACTCTTGGTGCACCATTTTCATTAAATCGGACGAAAATATATATGAGAGCTATATCTAAATCTGAACCGATTTTTGACAATTTCAATAGGGTTCGTTCTGGGGCCAAATAAATAATCTGTACCAAATTTCATCCAACTCGGATTATAAATGTGACTTGTACTTTGTTTACAATTTAAAATCAACAGACAGACGGACGAATGGACATGCATAAATAGACTAAGGAAGTGATTCTATGCCTATTTTCAAAAGGAACCATGGGTCTATCTCGATTCCTTTTGACTGTTACAAACATATGCACAAAGATGTAATACCCTGCACCACAGTGCGGTGAAGGATATAAAAACGTTTCACTCAAATGATTTTTGATGTATGTTCACGCTGTCCGTCCGATCGGTCAGAGGTAACCTCTTTGACTGTAAATCAAATCGGACGAAATATTAACAATTTTTTGGAGGGAGATTTGGTACCAAATATGACTACAAAATACCAAATTACATCGAAGTCGGAAAAAATGCGCTCAAGAACCCCAATATATCGAAAATTGGGCCTTGTCGCTAAATGGGGGCCTAATCGTGGACCGATGTAGCTCATCTACGAACTTGACCTGCTTGCAGATAAAAGACAACTCTATGCTAAATTTTGGCGATCTATCAAACGGAAAAACAAACATAACTTTTTTACTTAATTTTTTTAGAAAAAATAACGTTTCCGAATTTACAGCCATTTTACCATCTCCATGTAAAATTGGGGATATTAAGAGACCTCAAAAGCGAATAGAAAATAGATAAAAATAAAGTTTTCTATCTATTTTATCCCCTAATATCCGATTTTCACAATCCTCCCTGGATACCAATTTTCTATCATTAAAGAATTTTTGCAATGCAAGAAAAATATGATAATCGCTTGGTGCCAAGTCCGGACTGTATGCATTAAAACTTCCAAGCTCGCGAAGTTTCTGGCGAGTCACTATAGATGTGTGTGGCGTAGCGTTGCCCTGGTGGAACACGACATTTCACCTGTTTGGACAATTCTGGCCGTTTTTGGTCAATTGCTATCTTCAAACGGTACAGAGATCAGAATTTAGCGTTTGACAATATGGAAGCAACTCATAATAAAAAATGTCCTTCCAGTCCTACAAAATGCATAACAGAACCGTCTGGTTTGGCCACCGTTTGAGGTGCTTCATTTTTTCTGTTAATTGGTGTGGCACGCAAACATCGAGCTTCTTTTTTAATCCAGCTTTGTATAAATTATTTAAAACAGTTTTATGGTCGATTTTTAACTCCTGGGCGATGTTTCGACTGCTAACATGCCTGTCAGCTTCGATCATTTCTCCGATTTTATCGACATTTTTATAATGGATTTCTTTTTCCTCAACCTACTGTCAACAGTATAATAAACCTGGGTCAGTATTTCTGGGCATTTCACATTGGGGGCCACACAAATCCCCACAATATAGTTATGTAGGGTATAAAAAATCCTTACAGAGCTTGAAAACATTTACTTTTTTTGAGGTTGATATAAGTAAGGACGAGTCATAATTATCAATTTATTCCTTTATAATGTTTTCTTATTCTTATATTTGCTTTGCATTTTTTTATTATTTACAGAACAACATTTTCAGTTCTTAAAAAAATAAACAAATTGCTACAGAAAATTTTACATTAAAAAAAATAGAGTCAAGTCTTTTAATTTTTAATTAAAAATCATTTTTATGCTGTCCTGTTGCTTTCACTGACTACCAAACACGTTTTCACTTCACAGTTTTGTTTTCATTACATGTTTTCTTTTCTCCATTTTATAGGTTGTTGTGCGAATCCACTAGCCGAATGTCTGATGTTGCTGTTTAAAGGAGCAACAGCATTTTCCTATCCTATGGTCGTGCAGCACCACTTCAACATAATAAACCACCATTTTGTTCCTGTTAAATATCCTTCTTCGTTTGGTTTATTGAAGTGTTTTACTTTAACATAAATCTCTGCTATTTTTTCACATTAACAACGCAGCTACGGGGTTTGTTTTTTTTCGGCTGCTTCTTCTACTTCTTGTCTTGATTTTCAGAAGCAACAGCAAACAGTAAAAGGAAAACATTTGCAACAGAACGACATGAAGAACAACAACAACACATATTAAACGAGAAATATCTTCTGGGGAAAGTGAATGTTTAAAGAATTTACTTCATTTATGCTTTACTACGTTTTCATCATAACAACAACAACAGCAACACAACGACAAATTCTCTCCAGGGAGTAATATATTATAATTCAAACACGCCTACCCAACAGTCCTCCCTTCACTGCTGTTCGAAATATATTTAACTTGGAATGTGTGTATGTAAGAATGTAGTCGACAGATGATAGAACGCACGTTGGAAGGGTGTACCATTAAGAATGATAGACAGCGGCTAGATTATAATTAATTGTGTGTAAATCGTAAATGGTGTTCTTGATAATGATTATGGAATTTTAACGATCTGGCATATTGCATATAATTTTGAAGAACTAGAACTATTAATGGTATGGGCGTACATCTTAAAGATTGTAGTTAAAGTGTGGATTTTTTTGTTTAACAATTTCTTAAAGCTCGGTTTTAATAAAATTTTTCTCAAGACCTTTAAGATTGGATATTTTAAAACTATTTTTCGAAGGAAAGTTCAAAAGTCGGACGGGGCCGACTATAGGATACCCTTCACCACTTTGGAACAAACAAGAAATGCAAATATATACAATTTCCTTAAGATAGAACAGACATATAACCTTTAGAGGACCATTGAAATGGTATGGGGCGAAACTAAATGTGGGATCTACATAAATATTTGAACCAATTAAAAAAACCCATAATCGGATTCTTTTGTGTACCATTTGTTTGAAATCGAGCAAAATAATGTATGTTCATCAACCTGGACCTTATCCAGTACGCTGTGCAAACTTTTGTCTCAATCGGACAAAAATTGTGAATTTGGTGCACAATTTACCTAAAATCGAACGAAATTATATATATATATATCTGAACCGATTTCAATGAAACTGCACAGATATCAATCTGGACATAATTCAGAACGATGTTCAAAATCTTGACTTAATAGGACAAATATTGGGCGCTTGGTGCACCATTTACTTAAAATCGGGAGCTATATCTGACTCTGAACCGATTTCAATAAAACTTCGCAGACATCAGACTGGACTGAATGCAGTACGCTGTGCAAAATCTTGGCTCAATCGGACATATTTTTGGGAGTATTGTGGATCATTTACATAAAATCGGACGAAACTATATATGGGACCTATATCTAAATCTGAACCGATTTCGACAAACCTTCATGCACAACAAGCTGGACCTAATTCAGTACGCTGAGCAAAATTTTGTCTCAACCGGACAAATATTGCGAGTTTGGTGCACAATGCTATATCTAAATCTGAACCGATATCAACAAAACTTCTCATACATCAATCAGGACTTAATATTGGAAGTTTGGCCCGCCATTTACCTTAAATCGCATAAACTATATATGGGAGCTATATCTAAATCGGAACCGTCCTTGGGCCAAATGAGTGATATCTGCCAAATTTCATCCAAATCAGATCATAAATGCGACCTGTACTTTGCTCACAAAAATACATGGATTTCAATAGGGTTCGTCCTTGGGCGAAATAAGTGATCTGTGCCAAATTTCATCCAAATCGGATGATAAATGTACTTTGCTCACAAAAATATATGGACGGACAGACGGATATGCATAAATAAACTCAGAAAGTGATTACACCTAAGTCTGTTTTTACACGGTAGATTGGTTCCAGAAGAAGCCGTGTAAAAAAGGGAATTCCCCTAAATAAGGCTATTCACATTTGCTTTGACCAGTAAAAGTTGTTTGTACGCGCTAAAGGGGAATTCACTTAAATCTTTAAGCTAGTGTTCACAAACTATCGATGGTTTCAGACTTTTTTCTTTCATAAATACTTTTTTGTGATATGAACATACTTCACAAAAATTAAATTCGACAAAAAAATTTAAGTACATAAAATTTCAAATCGTGCTAAATGGATTAAAATCGTGTAAAAAATTAAAAATATTCAATTGTCAATCCGTACAAAAAGACCGTGTAAAAACAGAAGGTGTAATCAAAAGGAACCATTCAATTCCTTTTGCCTGTTACAAAAAAAGACCCTGTACTACAGAGTGGTGAAGGGTATAATGAAGAATCATCGCAGCTTTCGAGGCGTGGATTTTTAAAGAATATTTCTTGAAGAATTATCGCAGCTATAGGCGTTGATTTTTAAAGAACCATATCAACATCCCAAGCACCAAATTCAAGGTCGCGTCATTTCTAGGCAAAAATAGATGGGTTCTAAGTTCTAAACCCAGAGGAGGTTGAAAAAATCCGATCAAAGTGGTTTTTGGAAGAAGTTTACATGGACCTCCAGATGAAATCCATTCGAAATCTCCTGACGTTCTTATGACCCAACCTTGACATCAACATCTATACATGAGGATAGAACAAAATACGAATAAGAGGAGATAACGCCACACAAAGGGAAATTATAGCACTAAATCAACAAATACGTTGGGGTCCTTGTCTATTTAGTGTTTCAATGAACAAAATTTAAGGTGGCTTTATTTCGAGGAAACGATAGATGGCAGCCCCTTCATCGAGGATAGGCAACAGTTGACCAAACATCTATTTAGATGGAATAAAAATAAATTATCCAGTAAGAAC
Source organism: Musca vetustissima (assembly GCF_032173495.1). NCBI lineage: Eukaryota > Metazoa > Arthropoda > Insecta > Diptera > Muscidae > Musca > Musca vetustissima. Next base: position 15,639 of record NW_026880898.1, read on the forward strand.
GAAGCCCTATGCAATTTTGTGAGGGATCATAAGTTTGCGTAGCCCAAGAATTTGTAATGCCACGAAATATTGGACCCATAGCATACCGATCCCTTTTAGTATACCGATCACCATTTGGATCTCGATTGCCTGCGTCGATCTAGAAATTCGTGCCCGTCCATCTGTCTATTTTAATTTGAAAACATAGTAGCTACCAATCATATGGACCAATCGTCACGAAATTTTCCGTGTAAGCCCAGTTCTGGAAGGAGATTATCGGGAACTATTTAGAGGTTAAAATTGACCTACTATTTTATTTTTGTCTATTTTTCTGGTCGCTTTAGAGTCTACAATTATGATCCGAGCACCACGAAAACATAGTATAGACCAAGCTTATGGACCAATCGTCTCGAAATTTTCCATGTAAGTGCGGTTCTGAACCTACTATTTTTGTCTGTTTTTCTAACCGCTCCAAAGTCTACAATTATGATCCGAACACCATGAAATTTTTCACGTTTTTACTTGTTAAGTGTATTTTTGAAAAACTATGTGTTTCCTCTTAAAAATGACTCGAATGTGTAAAAAAAATATTTCAAAAGCCCAGACAATACCCTTCTAGCTTAAAGTTAACCCAATCTATGAGTATCATTAACACCAAAGGCTTCCTCATGAACCATAGCAAACCGAACAAATGAGAAAACAAACATACACCCTCAATCTCTATACATTGTGTGTGGGGATTTATGTTCAAATCAAGCGACCACCCCCACATTTGTTTATCATCACATAAGTGAGTCAAGTGTATGACCACACACCACCCAAATAGACAGACTGACATATGAACAAAGGAATACCACAAAATACAAAGTATTGTAATTTTTTGCAATGATTTCTCTTTGTTTATGTGGTTGTCATGGGTATTAGAGACCAACATTTATTTTTTTCTATTCTACTCTTTGCCATATTATGGCATTCTATTGTAGGCCGCACATACACACACAACTAGTAAGGAAAAGGGCGGGTTAGGTTCAGTATTTCATTGAAGGGCAAGTGTTAGTTTGTGGTTTTGAAAGTTAATGTTGCCAAACACTGGAAATGCTTGAAATATTTCAAATGAAATCTATCACAGCACAGCAAAATGAAATGGGAAGTAATATGCAATAATGTGTGTATGTGCCTTGGCACTCATGTGGGAGTGTGTGTGCGTTCGTTTGATTTGTATAAAATATTGATGGAATCAAAGACTGTTATTCCCCAGACTGGAATAAAAATCAAAAGACCAATATGAAGGCAAAAAAGGGTCGAAACATTGATTTGTTAATAAATGAATTTACTTCTGGGGGGACGTTTGTCATTCTATGATGGATGCTAAATCGACTCGTCAAACTCACCCAGAAATACATGTGTATGGATATCCATGCCTACAATACAACAATTTGTTGTAAGGTTTAAGGTTGTGTATTCATTTTCTCGGGAAAGTAATAGCACTACAATATAAATCGGATACACATGATTGAACTTTGTAAATGTCAGCATTTTGATATTGTTTGCCATGAACTTTCTTCTGTTGCTGTTGTTTTTGTTTTGATTTTGAAATATTATGTTTTCATATATATACATATATATAGAAATGATGATGTGGGTACAATTTTGAAAGGTAATGCCTATCGATTTGATGAAATGCAGGGTAAATTACTGGGAATACACATATCAACATGACTACTATTCACTGATTGTATCATTTAAATTTTTTGTTCAATTTTGCAATCTCAAAATTGAACATTTTAGGCTCTTCTTAATAAATTTGCAAATAAGCAAAGGTAAAATTTGGCAGAGGTGTGCATTTTTGGCGGACGTGTTAAATTCGAATATGGGTTATACCTGTCCAAGTTTTTTTTCACTTTCCGCCAGTTTGAAGATTTTTGACCAATTATTCCAAAAGTAGGTAATAATAAAATAAATAAGAGTGCTACCGTTTCACTCCTTGGAATCAATTTATAAATATCAGTCCGTCTCTATGATAACTCTCGAAAGATGTAACCGCCTTCATCCAAACTTTGAAAGTCGTAATGTTTCTAATAAACACAAATGATGTTGGATGGTGAAGATGGGGAATATCTGTCCATTTCTCATTATACATTCCCCCATAATTGTCAACATTGAACCTCAGCCACACAATGGAATGTCTATTCAATTTGCCATTCCGTTTGTAATACCTTCAAAAATCCGTCTGATGGGGTATTTCACAGTAAACAAAATTGTGCCCTGGCATTATGTTACTCCTATGATGTTTCGTTTGCATACTGCCCTTAAAACCTTCAAAATAGCGAAAATGGGCTACCGTTATATGGGAGCTATACTAAAATGTGAAACGATATACCCTATTGCGACATACCCTATTGCTTATATAACGGTACCCCATAATTTGGAGGTTTTAGGCGCAATCCAACCGAAAGGGCTGTAATTTGGCAATTTAGGTTTTTTGATGCTGAAATGTATCATATAAAGGTCCCGCACAATCTTCGGTATTTCGAGGGTCTTAGCCATTCTGCACAGAAAATGAATTTTAATACCCTACACTATAGTACGAAGGGTTTGTTGTTCCGTTAGCAACTCATCGTAATAATCATTTCCGACCATATAAAGAATATATATTCTTGATCAGGGTAAAATTATATGACGATTTAGGAATGTCCGTCTGTCTGTTGTAACCAATTAACCAAATTAAGATAAATCACCAACAGTTGTCTCTTGTCTACAGGCAGGTCAAGTACGAAGATGGGCTATATCGGTCCACGTTTAGGCATAGCCCCATATATTTTTAAAGATCTTGAATGCCCTTTTCTATCGAATTCGATGAAATTTAGTACAATTGGTTCTTATTTGGTAACAAATTTCTCCACTAATAAAAATTATATAAATTTTTCTAGTAGGCCCCCTATAACGGTACTCCTAAGTATTTACAGGATTTTGAGTGTAGTTTTAAACGAATTCACTGTAATTTTGAACCTTGAGTTCTTATTGGGTGGCAAATCTCTCCAGTAAAAATTATAAATGTAGATTAATTTTCTCGGGTAGCCCCCATATAATTTTATTTCCCAAAGTTTCGACATTTTAGGGTTGTTGACCGAATTCGCTGTTTGTTATTTTTTAGTCGTATATGGTAACCAGTGAGCGGAGCAGTATAGTCGGACGGGCCGACCATATAATACCCTACACAACTTCCACGAAACTATAACTTTCTGTGGTTCTATATTCTGAGCTTGGGCAATATTTCGCGATATTTGCACCCTCTTGACCGACTAGAGGTCAACATATTTTACAAATATTAAGTACAGCCCTGTTTTGTGATGTTCGGCTTTCAATTTTGGCCTATAGATCGACTCGAAAAAATAACCAAAAAATAAGTTTCCGGTCCATTTCATTCCAAAATTATTATCTGATCCTCACCGAAAATTATAGGCGTTGTCGGTGACCATAACTTGAACCTCATGGAAAATTTCAAAGCGCTATATTTCCTCCCTCTAGTGTGGTAATGGATTACTAAATAATATATGACCACCTGTGAATATTTATGTGTAGGTCCCGCATCCGAGTACATACGACAATATAATTGGTATCAATTTAAAGGTCAACCACTCCTCTTGAACATACTATCAACTTCTCGAGACTAGGACCTTCAGGTGCAAATATATACCCCATAGAATACAAATTGTTTAATTTTTCACACAAAAGTCAGGGTCCATTTGACCCGCTAAATATTGACCGATGTTTATCAAAACAGGCATACTTATTCTTTGGCCCGATCCACTTCTCCGTGCAAAAATTAGCGGTGTTTGGGTCATAATTGCGGCCTCTGGAGCGATCAGAAAAATCGACAAAAATAAAGTTTTTGGTCCATTTCATCCCCTAAATATTAACCAATCTTTGCCAAAAACAATAGGGGTCTTCATTGGCCAGAACCCATCCTACATGCAAAATTTCGTGAATATTGGTCCATAACTGTGGCCTGTATCGTGTTTACAAATTATAATGGACAGACGGACGGACACACATGTCTAGATCGACTCAGTTAGTCGAGATATGACGATCGGTATACTTAGAGGTGGGTCTAGGACCAATATTTAGCGGCGTTACAAACTTTTGGGGCTGCACAAAGCTATAATACCCTGACAATATAGTTGTGTAGGGTATAACAAATCTATCTCCCAAAAATTTTTAATTTTCTCCCCCTTTTAGTGGTAGTCCCCATATAAACCCTTATATCCTCCACCGTAGTATGGAGGCTATATTAAGTTTGTTTTTTCGTTTGTAACTCATCAAAATAATCATTTCCGACCCTATAAAGTATATATATTCATGATCAGCGTAAAATGCTGTTGTCCCGTCTGTCTTTTGTAATCACACAAGCCTCTAAACGAATTGAGATAGATCGCCAAGATATTGCATAGGGTCGTATTTTGTCTGCAGCCAGGTCAACTTCGAAGCTGGGATATATCTGTCCACGTTTAGGTATAACTCCCCATATATGGGAGTTCTTAAGCGCGTTTTTCAACCGAATTCGCTGAAACTTGGTACATACAATGGGTTTTTATTGTGTATTTCTCCACTAAAAATTTTAAATATCGGTTCACTTTTTCTGGTAGCCCCCCATATAATGGTACCGCAATTTTCGGCATTTTTGGGTTCTTAAGCAAGTTTTTCAGCCGAATTCGCTGAAATTTGGTAACTTGGGTTCATATTGCGTACTAAATCTCGCCACTAAAAATTATAAAAATAGGCTGATTTTCTAGGGTAGCCCCCATATAACGGTATCCCCTCCTATATTGGGCATTTTAGGGTTCTTGAGCGTCTTTTCAACCGAATTTGCTGTAATTTGGTATTCTGTTGTCGTTTATAGTATCAAATCTCCATCCCAAAAATATGAACATTCTTCCCATTTTAGGCGTAGGCATAACCCCCTTTGTATACCCTTTACCACACTGAGGTACAGGGTATAATGTCTTTGTGCATATGTTTGTAACAGGCGAGATAGACTCTTGGTTCCTGTGTCGATTTATGCATGTCCGTCCGTCCTTCTGTCCATGTTAAATTGTAAACAATGTGCAGGTCGCATTTATTATCCGAATAAGCTCCAAATAATCCACGGGTGTCCGATTCATATTGGTTTTGCAACAAAAGACTATATCTGTCCACATGAAAAATTAATTATGGGTTGCAGAATGACATGTTTATGAAATGATCTAAGTAGGTTCACATTTAGATATTTTAGTTCATGCAAATTTATGTTAATGGTTCTTCAAAAATGCGACGTCTGCTGTCGGTCCCGTCCGACTTTACTGCCTTCCTTACTGATTAATATTTAGCATGATGCAAAAATGTTAGGCATAACACCTAATAAAATGATAACTCCAAATGTTGGGTAATTCCTACAAGATGCAATCAATATTGGTCCTGCTTTAGGTATAGCCTCCAGGAACATACGCATATTTTTTTCGGATAATTAACTTTTCCTGATTTCATGTCAATAGTCATTCTAAAATGCTACGACTATTCTATCGACATGATATATATATATATATATATATACGGGCATCTGTAGAGAAAAACGTTTGTAATGCTGTGATCAAATCGGTATATATGTTACTGTACCCACAATAAGAATCTTATAATTACCTTAGTATATACCCAAAGTGGTGAAAGTTATCATATAGTCGATCAAAATAAAATAAATGTTGCATTTATCCTCCATTTGCGGTTGATTAACTATCACAAATCTTATTCCAAAAGTATTGCACTCAGCTCGTCGCCCAAACATAAATAATAAATTTAGATCAAGATTTCTGTGTAACGTTTAATCCATCATTTCCAATAGAAGTGGCTTGAATTTACATTGCATAATAAGTCCGCATTTCGTAATCCATGATTTTTTAAAGAATAAAAATAGTATTATGTACGGCAATGCATATTAGAGCAAGGCAAAATTGTCGCTTTGTCAATTTATTTGTTTCATAATTATGCAGGTATCCTAACAACTGATTCTAAAAGAAAATTCTATGACACAAAAACTAAGACGAATATTTTAATTTTTTGTTTGTTTGTTATTTTTCGAAGCTTTTATTCAATTTAAATAAATTAAATGGTTTCAACAGCAACAATTTCGCTCTAAAGGCCAAGAACCAACCAAAAACAAAACTCGACCCAATCGTGCCAGTACCAACCTTAGTGGCCTTTTTGCCGGACTAATGGATTCTTATGAGCGCTGGTTGCTTGTTTGCTGGCTGGCTGGTGGTAAAGTAAAACAAATTGCTTTGTCCACAGGAAATGCTAAATAAAAAATGAAACTAAAACGTTTTTCTTTTGAATTCTGAGGTTTTGCTTTGATAAATGTTTCGAAATTATGTTAAGAAAAACAGCAACAACAACCAACCAAACAAATGCATAGTAAGGAAACATCAACAGGAAAAAACTACAACAAACGTTATACCCTTCAACTAAGAAGTAAACAAAAAATGAAACAACAGCAAATATTATATTTTATGAAAATACAAATCATCAGGTTATGTTCTAAAACTAGAAAGCGAAATAAACTAAAATGTTATTTTGCTAGAACTGCACTTTTTTGTTTTTGTTTAAAGTATAGAAACAAAAATCTACATTTACATCAAAGATGTTTTATGGTGTGTTTCACATTTTGTTTTAACAAAATGTATAAAATATAATAAATGGACAAATAACCACTAAGTGGTACGGAGGTGCGTTTGTAAATTTTTTTTTATACATGACACATGCAAGTAAAAAATCGGATGTATGAGTTGCTCTATGGATGCTCGACAAATTTTGTTATAACTAATGTCTAAGGTTATCCTGTGTTTTGTAAAGGATTATGTGCCTATGTATGTTTAAAAGTGCCGATATAGTTATCCTTATAAATTATTTGTTTCCAAATTCCTCTCACAACTTTCCCATCAACCCTCGTCTCTAACAAAAAACATAAGCTTATAATAAAAATGAAAGCAATTAGTTTCTATCAAATGTAAAAAATAAGCATTCTTTTTATATTGACGGTCTCGGACTAGAGCTTTGAAACGAAAAGCACGAGAGTACAAACGAAATATTCATATTTTTATTTTAAGGTTTAAATTGCTGTAGCAAATTTTTCAAAATGGCAAAAAAACTCAAACAAGCCACAGAGGACGAGCATGACTGTGACAAAGAAAGCAAAACAAAATATTTCTTTTCATTTCATTTAATTATTTATAACATAAAAAGACTTTTAAGTGTTAAAACGACCGAGACGAGACAATCTGACTAACATGAGGAGTATGATGCCCAATTTACTTGAAATCTGCGAAAATATATATGGAAGCTCTATCCAAATATTAAGCGATTTGTCACAGGTTAGGTTATACTAATTTCAGAGCGTTTTGTTCCTATCAGCATATTGGTTCCTTGGTGCGTCAATTACTTAAAATAAATCTATAATAAAAGGGAGATATATCTAAATCTGGACCGATTTTCCCGAAAAAAGGCAGATATCACCCTAGGCTCAATTCTGTACGTTATGCCAAATTTCGTGCAAATCGAAAGATATATAGCGACTTTGGTGTACCATTTACATGAAATCGGCCGAAACTATATATGGGAGCTATATCTAAATCTGAACCGATTTTCTCAAAACTTGGCAGACATCACTCTAGGCTCAATTCAGTACGTTATGCCAAATTTGGTGCAAATCGAAATATATATAGGGACTTTAGTGCACCATTTACGTGAAATCGGACGAAACTACATATGGGAGCCATATCTAAATCTGGACCGATGTTCACGAAACTTGGCAGACATAATTCTAGACTCAATTCAGTACGTTATGCCAAATTTGGTGCGAATCGAAAGATATATAGGAACTTTGGTGCACCATTTACATGAAATCGGACGAATCTATATATGGGAGCTATATCTAAATCTGGACCGATTTTTTCGAAACATGGCAGACATCACTATAGGCTTAATACAGTACGTTATGCCAAATTTCGTGCAAATCGAAAGTTATATTGGGACTTTGGGGCACCATTTACATGAAATCGGCCGAAACTATATATGGGAGCTATATCTAAATCTGAACCGATTTTCACGAAACTTGGCAGACATCATTCTAGACCTATATGATTAGGCTGTACCAAAATTCGTGCAAATCGAAAGATATATAGGGACTGTTTACATTAAATCGGTTAAATATATATATATATATATATATATGGGAGCTATATCTAAATCTGAACCGATTTTTCCCAATTTCAATAGGGCCGAATAAGTGACATATGCTAAATTTCATCCAATTCGGATCATAAATGCGACCTGTACTTTGTTTACAATTTAACATGGACAGACAGACGGACGGACGGACGGACATGCATATATCGACTTAGAAAGTGATTCTATGCATATTCTCAAAAGGAACCATGTGTCTATCTCGTTTCCTTTTGCCTTTTACAAACATATGCACAAAGACATAATACCCTATACCACAGTGTGGTGAAGGGTATAAACACGAGGTATCAGAAAGATAGAGACTGGATTCTTGAAAAAGATAATATGTTTTACACAATACAGAAGGATTATTTTTGACCACAAAGTTAAGAAATAGGGATGATTTTCGCTGATTGAATTTAACCTAGTTCATACGATAGATATGCACTTAAAATTTGAATCCGATTGGATTATTAGTTTTCCAGTTATCGTGCTCGCCATGCCGAACCATGTTTTGGAAACATCTTTTTATACCCTCCACTATAGTATGGAGGATATATTAATTTTGTTTTTCCGTATGTAACTCATCGAAATAATCATTTTCGATCCTATAAAGTACATATATATTTGATCAGCTTAAATTTTTTGACGATATAGCCATGTCCGTCTGTCTGTCCGTTGTAATCACTCTAACGTCTAAACGAATTGAGATAGATCCCCAAAATTTTGCATAGAGTCGTTTTTTGTCTGCAGGCAGGTTAAGATCGAAAATGGGCTCTATCGGTCCACGTTTAGGCATAGCTCCCATATAAGGGTACCCCCCAATTTTCTGGATTTTGAGGTTCTTGAGCGCGTTTTTCAACCGAATTCGCTGAAATTCGGTACATTTGGTTCTTATTGGGTAACAAATTTTCCCACTAAAAATTATAAATATAGGTCCACATGTTCGGATAGCCCCTATATAAGGGTACCCCCAATTTTGCGGTATTTTAGGGTTCTTGAGCGCGGTTTTCAACCGAATTCGGTACTGTGAGTTCTTATTGGGCAGCAAATCTCTATACTAAAAATTAAAAATATAGGTCAATTTTTTCGGGTAGCCCCCATATAAGGGTACCCCCCAATTTTTGATATTTTAAGGTTCTTGAGCGCGGTTTTCAACCGAATACGCTGAAATTTGGTACATTGGGTTCTTATTGGGTACCAAATTTCCCACTAAAAATTATAAATATAGGTCCACTTTTTCAGGTAGCCCCCATATAAGGATACTTCCCAATTTCCAGTTTTTGAGTTGTTTTGACCGGATTTTTTCACCGAATTGACTGTAATTTAGTAATTTCAGTTGTTATTGGGTAGCAAATCTCTCCACAGAAAATTATAAATAGATGTCAATTTTTTAGGGTATTCCCCATAAAAATATCGAAAATTGGAGGTACCCAATTTTTGATATTTTGAGGTTCTTGAGCGCGTGTTTTAACCGAATTCGCTGAAATTTGGTATTTTGTAGTCGTATATGGTAACAAATCTCCCCACCAAAATTTATTAATATTCACCCCCTTTTAGGGGTAGCCCCCATATAACCCCCTTTTTATACCCTTCACCACACTGTGGTACAGGGTATTATGTCTTTGTGCATATGTTTGTAACAGGCAAAAGGAAACGAGATAGACACATGGTTCCTTTTGAGAATATGCATAGAATCACTTTTTAAGTCGATTTATGCATGTCCGTCCGTCTGTCCGTCTGTTGGTGTTAAATTGTAAACAAAGTACAGGTCGCATTTATGATCCGAATTGATCCTATTGAAATTGAGAAAAATCGGTTCAGATTTAGATATAGCTCCCATATATATATTTAACCAATTTAATGTAAACGGCCCCTATATATCTTTCAATTTGCACGAAATTTGGTACAGGCTAATCATTTAGGTCCAGAATGATGTCTGCCAAGTTTCGAGAAAATCGGTCCAGATTTAGATATAGGTCCCATATATAGTTTCGTCCGATTTCATGTAAATGGTGCCCCAAAGTACCCATATATCTTTCGATTTGCACGAAATTTGGCATGACGCACTGAATTGAGCCTCGAATGATGTCTGCCTAGTTTCGAAAAAATTGGTCCAGATTTAGATATAGCTCCCATATATAGTTTCGTTCGATTTCATGTAAATTGTGCCCCAAAGTCCCTATATATCTTTCGATTTGCACGAAATTTGGCATAACGTACTGAATTGAGCCTAGAGTGATGTCTGCCTTGTTTCGTGAAAATCGGTCCAGATTTAGATATAGCTCCCATATATAGTTTCGTTCGAGTTCATGTAAATGGGGCATCACATATATCTTGCGATTTGCACGAAATTTGGCATAACGTACTGAAATGAGTCTAGAATGATGTCTGCCAAGTTTCGTGAAAATAGGTCAAGATTTAGATATAGCTCCCATATATATTTTCGTCCGATTTAAGATAAATGGTGCACCAAAGTCCCTACATATCCTTCGATTTGCACGAAATTTCTTCAATCTACTGTAATTTAGATTACAAAGTTATATGAGGCTATGCCTGAAGGGGGACCAATATTGATTACATAGTGTAGGAAATAGTGAATATTTGGGGATATCATTAAATAAGGCTATGCCTATTTTAAGACTGGTATGTGCCAATATTGAACCCAATTGGAGGTACCCTTATATGGGGGCTACCCGAAAAAATTGAACTATATTTATAATTTTTTGTGGAGAGATTTGCTACCCAATAAGAACTCAAATTACTAAATTACAGCTAATTCGGTGAAAAAATCCGGTCAAAACCCCCCAAAAAACTAGAAATTGGGAGATAACCTTATATGGGGGCTACCCGAAAAAATTGACCTATATTTATAATTTTTTGTGGAGAGATTTGCTACCCAATAAGAACCCCATGTACCAAATTTCAGCGAATTCGGTCGAAAAATGCAATCAAACCCCCCAAAATACTGCAAAATGAGGGGTACCCTTATATGGGGGCTATCCGAAGAGATGCTAATATATAAAATATCCTTTAGATAGAACAGACATATAGTCTTTAAAGGACCATTGAAATGGAATGGGGCGAATCTAAATGTGTGATCTACACAGATATTTGAACCAATTAAAAACTCATGCACATACCATTCGGAAATCTATAAACAATTCAATCGGGTTCTCTTGTATACAATTTCTATGAAATCGAGCAAAAAAATGTATGTGGAGCTATATGTAAATATGGACCTAATTGAGCAACCGTGGCATGTACCGTTTGGTATGCTGCAGCACAGAGCGCTGTCCAGAATTTTATCTCGTGTATATGGAACAGACGTAGGCTCCTCGGTGCAAATCCGTCGAAACTGTATATTGGAGCTCTAGCTAAATCTGAACCGATTTTCATAAAACGTCGTATACATTAATATGGAGCTATCTCAATACGTTGTGCAAAATGTTGTATCAATCGGACAATCCTTGGGAGTTTGATGCACCATTTACCAAAAAATCAGTATAGGGGAACTTTATCCAAATCTGAACCGATTTTCACAAAACTTCGAATACATCAATGTGGACCCATTTTATACATCAATGTAGACCCATTTTAATACGCTACGCAAAATTTTGTCTCAATCGAAATAAAGATTGAAAGTTTGGTGCACCATTTACGAAAAATCTTACGAAACTATGTATGATAGCTATATCTAAATCTGAACCGATTTCAACAAAACTTCATAAATATAAAACAGGACCTAATTCAGTAGGCTGTGCAAAATTTTGTCTCAATCGGACACATATTGGGAGTTTGGTGCACCACTTGGATAAACTATATATGGGAGAAATATATCTAAAACTTAACCGATTTAATTTCACGCACATTAAATTGGACCTAATTTAGTATGTTGTGCAAAATTTTGCCTCTATCGGAAAAATATTGGAATTTTGGTGAACCATTTACATAAAATCGGACGAAACTATATATGGAAGCTATATCTAAATCTGAACCGATTTGCTGTGCAAAACTTTGTTTCAATCTGAAAAATTATGGAAGTTTGGTGTACCATTTACCTAAAATCGGACGAAACTATATGGGAGCTGTATCTAAATCTAAACCGATTTCAATGAAACTTCACAGATATCAATCTGGGTTTAATTCAGTATGATGTACACGAGCTTGTCTCAATCGGACAAATATTGCGAATTTGGTGTACAATTTACTTAAAATCGGACGAAATTATATATGGAAGTTATATCTAAATCTGAACCGATTTCCACAAAATTCGCACAGTGCAAAATTTTGTTTCAATCGGAAAAATATTGGATGTTTGGTGCACAATTTACCTAGAGTCGGACGAAACTATATATAGGAGCTATATCTAAATCCGAACCGATTTTCTTCAATTTCAATAGAGTTCGTCCTTGGGCCACATAAGTGACATGTGCTAAATTTCATCCAAATCGGATCATAAATGCGACCTGTACTTTGCTCACAAAAGTACACGGACGGATAGACGGACATGCATAAATCGACTCAGAAAGTGATTCTTTGCATATTCTCAAAAGGAACCATGGATCTCGATTCCTTTTCCTGCCAGTTACAAAAATATGCACAAAGGCATTATAACCTGTACCAGGGTATTCCTCGCCCATAGTGTGTTCCAATCGAACAAACGTGGGGTATTACGTGTACAATATCCTGAAAAACTCAATTCAAAATTTCGTGTAGATCAAACAAAAAATTCTTCTTTGATGTACAATTTACATAAAATCGGACGAATGGATATATGAGAGCTTCATTTAATTTTGAATCGATTTGGACATAATGTTATAACTTCATTCTAGGCTCTCAAATGGACACACATTGGAACATTGCCCTATTCCTACATTAACCGAAACTATATATGTGTGATATATCTACACCTGAAACGATTTCCACCAATTTCAATGCGGCCAAATCAAACAAATGTTTCAAATTTCATCCAATTCAGGTCATGAATGCAACATGTACTGTGTTTACAATAAGTTATTCTATGTATATCACCAAAAAAGTTATTCCATGTATATCACCAAAAGTAACTATAGGTCTCACTCGTTTTCTTTTGCATGTTACAAAGATATGCACAAAGACATTATAAAGTCTGGGTTTTCAACTTGGTTTCCATTTGTTTAAATTCGTCATCATTTGATTGACGACAGCATGATGCATCCACCTACAATTATATAACTTTTAAATTCAATTGGATTGATAAATTCTCAGACAAAAAAAAATCTGATGTAATTTTGCAAATGAAATAATATAATTACTATAGAATTTATATAAGACGAAATTAAGCCTCTTTTGTGCACCATAAAAAAGAAATTAATTATTTCAAATACACATTTTCAAAAAGTCTTAACGAAAATGCCATTAAAACCTTTCATGGGATTATCAAAAGACTTGCTGTAATTTAAATCCTTTATATTTTACAGTAATTTATTAATGTTGTATTGTCTGGATGGGCAGGACATCTCTTTGTATCTGTGTTTGTGTGCGTTTCATTCATGTTTTGCTTAATTTATATTATAACCAGTAAGGAAAGTAGTAAAGTCGGACGGGGCCGACTATATAATACCCTTCACCACTATGGGTATATTAAACAAGACTATTAGCATGAAATTGGATGAAATAAAATATGTGATATTTATCTAAATGTGATCGGATCATAAATGCGACCTGTACTTTGTTTACAATTTAACATATGCATAAATCGACTTAGAAAGTGATTCTATGCATATTCTCAAAAGGAACCATGGGTCTATCTCGATTATTTTTGCCTGTTACAAACATATGCACAAAGACATAATACCCTGTACCACAGTGTGGTGAAGGGTATAAAAAGAATAAATTAAAATTATACCCATTTGCCATCATTATTTTACAACAAATATTACAAAGGTCTCGTTATTTTATAGCATCGTGTCTGATTATGTCTGCGCCGACGGACGACATTGAGTGTACCACCTATTTATGTATATATATGGTCAATTTTTGCATTTATCGCCAATTCATCCGGCAAAAGGGTAATGTGTAAGGCCAAACTCGTCTGCTGTTGTGTTGGCACGCTTAATGAAATTGCAATTATGCTTAATTTATGCTCCCATGCTTCGCGACAATATACACTATGTAGCTATGTAATAATAATATGTGTATTATTGTGTAAATATTTTAAAAACTTTTTAACCTTAAAAATTAAACAGAGCCAAATAAACATGATATTATGGAGGTATGGAGCAAAAGTTTGTGGACGAAATATATTGAGAAACAACAGGTTATAATAATGTCCAAGATCTATGACGATCTAAGCATGTCCGTCTGTCTCTTGTAATTACTCTAGCATCTAAACGAATTGAGGTAGAACGCCAAAATTTTGTCTGCAGGCAGGTCAAGTTCGAAGATGGGCTATCTCGGACCACGTTTAGGCATAGCTCCAATACAAGGATACCCCCCAATTTTCGGTATTTTGGGGTTCTTGAACGCGGTTTTCAACAGAATTCGCTGAAATTTGTTACAATGAGTACTTATTGGATACCAAATTTGTCCACTAAAAATTATAAATATAGGTCCACTTTTCTGGTAACCGCTATATAACGGTACCCCCCAATTTTCAGTTTTTGGGGGTTTTACCGGCTGTACTTTGAGTTCTTATTGGGTAGCAAATCTCTCCACAAAAAATAATAAATGTAGGTCCACTTTCTCTGGTAGTCCCCATATAAGGGTACCCCCAATTTTAGGTATTTTGAGGTTCTTGAGCGCGTTTTTCAACCGAATACGCTGTAATTTGGTATTTTGTAGCCGTATATGGTAACAAGTCTCCCCACCAAAAATTATTAATATTCAACCCCTTTTAGAGGTAGTCCCTTGTTATATTAAACTAGTTATTTGATTTGTTCCGTGTGTTGGGGTTGTCCCCCATCCTTTCCTGTCATAATGTGGCAATTAGTCGTTACTGGGAATAGTCAGTTTTTACCCTACAAATACGATATAGCTATATGTTTCAATCATTCAGCCTTCTAAAGATATCGTGATAAAAACTCAAACCTGACAATAATGAAATATATCGACAGGAATTTAGGCATTTCCTCCATATAATGAATGAAGAAAAGAATTGAGATACAAAATTAATTATTGGGTTCAAGATTGGCATATACCGCTCATTAATTACGTATAGCCCTCGTATAATATTATCCCCAAATATTCGCTACTTCCTACACTATGTAATCAATAGGCATAGCCTTATATAACTTTGTAACCATTTAAATTACAGCAGTTTGAGGATTTTATACTCTACCATGCGTTATCAGTCCACGTTTTGGAGCTTTCAGATTTTAGAAAAAATTCCCATTAAAAATTGCTGTAATTTTTATTTAGTGTGCATAATGGTTTATTTAATTCGGTTTGTAGAATTATCGGTATATGCCCAATTTTTGGTATTTTCCATATGTTTACATTGCAAGTATCTGCCAGTATACCTATGGTGGAGGGTATCGGGTATCCAAAGTTCGGCCCGGCCGAGATTAACGCTTTTTTCACTTGTTTATCTGTCCGATTATATGTAACATACAGCAAGAAAAGCCTGTAAGAAAAGGCCAAAGATAGATCTGGGCAGCCTATATGATACCCACTTTGGATATATACAATTAAGAATCTGAGCTTTCGATACCTTTTTTATAGACACATCTTGAATTGTACTTGAAAATAGACCTAAATTTCAGGTATAACATCTTAATTTAATTTCTGAAAACAGTAAATCGTTGGAGCCATATCAGAAAAATACATTGGATACAGAAGCAACGACCAATTCATAGGTAGGACCCTTAGTTTTCTCCGACATAAATAAATTCAGCTTGAATGCTCTCATTTCCCAAATTCAACCTTCTCTACTCACTATACTTATATTTTGAAGTTCCGCCTTAGGTATCAAAATTAATAGAACAAAACCCACCCAAAAACTTCCCCAACTACCTCAATCCAATTTCATTACACAGCCCCTGAATCCGGCCACATATTTTAGTGGCTGAATAATTTCATTTGGTACAACAACAAGAAACGTGTGGTTGTTTTACAGTGGCTGCATCGAATTACCCGAATGAGAGGAAGAGGATGCACAAGCTGCAACGCTTTTGGCGTTGTTGTGCTATCGTTTGTAATGAAATAATTACGACCGAACATAAACTTCAGGACAATGAAATAAATGGCAACACGCTCTATTGATTATTTAAGATTCTTATTGATATATAATAAAGGCAGACAATTCTTTGCATATTAAATCTATTATACGAATTATACGATATACGAAAATACATACACACACACACACGCGAACAACAATTCAATTCAATAGATGTGCACAATTATGGAAAGCGATTAAATACATTAGCATCAAGAGATTAGAATGTCAAACCAGTAAGGAAAGTAGTAAAGTCGGACGGGGCCGACTATATGATACCCTTCACCACTATGGGTATATTAAACAGGACGATTAACATGAAATTGGATGAAATAAAATATGTGATTTTTATCTAAATGTGAATCTACCTAGATCTATCCATAAAGTATGTAAATCGACTTCAAACAAATATAAATACGTCATCCGTTGGGCTATGTCTGTACTTCTAGAAAACGCAACTACGTAAATCTATGCTCAATTTTGTACGTTGTGCAAACTTTGATGTCAATCTGACTAACATGAGGAGTTTGATGCCCACTTTACGGGCGAAAATATATATGGAAGCTCTATCCAAATATTAAGCGATTTCAAACAAACTTGTCACAGGTTAGGTTATACTAATTTCAGAACGTTTTGTTCCTATCAGCCTATTGGATCCTTGGTGCGTCAATTACTTATAATCAATCTATAATAAAAGGGAGCTATATCTAAATATGGACCGATTTTCAGTACGTTATGCCAAATTTCGTGCAAATCGTGCATCATTTACATGAAATCGGACGAAACTATATATGGGAGCTATATCTAAATCTGAACCGATTTTCTCGAAAATTGGCACACATTATTCTGAAACTAATTCAGTACGCTATGCCAAATTTCGTGCTAATCGAAACATATATAGGGACTTTGGTGCATCATTTACATGAAATCGGACGAAACTATATATGGGAGCTATATAGAAATCTGGACCGATTTTCTCGAAATTTGGCAGACATCTTTCAAGGCTCAATTCAGTACGTTATGCCAAATTTCGTGCAAATCGAAAGATATATAGGGACTTTGGTGCACCATTTACATGAAATCGGACGAAACTATATATGGAGCTATATCTAAATCTTGACCGATTTTCACGAAACTTGGCAGACATCATTCTAGGCTCAATTCAATACGTTATGCCAAATTTCGTGCAAATCGAAAGATATATAGGGAATTTGGTGCACCATTTACATGAAATCGGACGAAACTATATATGGGAGCTATATCTAAATCTGGACCGATTTTCTCGAAAGTTGGCAGACAGCATTCTAGGCTCAATTCAGTACGTTATGCCAAATTTCGTGCAAATCAAAAGATATATAGGGACTTTGGGGCACCATTTACATGAAATCGGACAAAACTATATATGGGAGCTATATCTAAATCTGGACCGATTTCCTCGAAACTTGGCAGACATCATTCTAGACCTAAGTGGTTAGGCTGTACCAAATTTTGTGCAAATCGAAAGATATATAGGGACTTTGGTGCACCATTTAAATGAAATCGGAAGAAAAAATATATGAGAGCTATATCGAAATCTGAAACGATTTTCTCGAAAATTGGCACACATTATTCTGAAACTAATTCAGTACGCTATGCCAAATTTCGTGCTAATCGAAACATATATAGGGACTTTGGTGCATCATTTACATGAAATCGGACGAAACTATATATGGGAGCTATATAGAAATCTGGACCGATTTTCTCGAAATTTGGCAGACATCTTTCAAGGCTCAATTCAGTACGTTATGCCAAATTTCGTGCAAATCGAAAGATATATAGGGACTTTGGTGCACCATTTACATGAAATCGGACGAAACTATATATGGGAGCTATATCTAAATCTTGACCGATTTTCACGAAACTTGGCAGACATCATTCTAGGCTCAATTCAATACGTTATGCCAAATTTCGTGCAAATCGAAAGATATATAGGGAATTTGGTGCACCATTTACATGAAATCGGACGAAACTATATATGGGAGCTATATCTAAATAATTACCCATTTTCTCGAAAGTTGGCAGACAGCATTCTAGGCTCAA
>NW_026880899.1:0-33502 GCF_032173495.1 Musca vetustissima
GCACCTAGCACTTTTTTTAGCTTTTTTTAATTTCTTAGGATTTTTTTTTTACAAAATTTTGGTTTCAATCCAAAAAATCCCGTTTTTCGATTTCATATTGACGCATTGAATTTTCGCTATGTTTCACGCGATGAATTTGAATCTCCAATGGTCGGGTACTTCATGTGGTGACTATTACATTGTCAGTTGGTAGATTGTTTATTTGAGAAAATGAAAAACCAAATTAAGTTGTACATTTTATGAGAGCGATGTAAAAATAATGAACAGGAATTATGTTGGAACTTTCTGAAAACAAGTATATAATTCAGCGGGAATCCCGAATGCCAAGTTATAACCACTTTAGATTACCGAAAAGGCGTGCGTACCCCTTTATATTGGAATTGTGCCAGAATAAGGACCAAAATAGAAAGGCTCCGGCAAACATATTTTTTATACCCTCCACCATAGTATGGAAGGTATATTAATTTTGTTTTTCCGTTTGTAACTCATCGAAATAACCATTCCGACCCTATAAAGTATATATATTCTTGATCAGCGTATAGCCATGATGATATAGTCATGTCCGTCTGTCTGTTGTAATCATTCTAATCATTCATTCTGCAGGCAGGTCAAGTTCGAAGATGAGCTTTATCGGTCCACGTTTAAGCATAGCTCCCATATAAGTGTTCCTCCAATGCTGCAATTTGGTATTTTGTAGTCGCATATGGTAACAAATCTCCCTTCCAAAAATTATTAATATTCGCCCCCTTTTTGGGGTAGTCCCCATATAACCCCCTTTTTATGCCCTTCACCACACTGTGGTACAGGGTATTATGTCTTTGTGCATATGTTTTATATTAAAATAGTAATCTGATTTGTTCCGCGTTTTGAATTTGGTTCTGAGACTCTATTGTAATCATATCACCTGCGGAGGAAAGCGAGATAAAAAATTATATCTTAAGATTCGATAATGAACTATATCCGCATTTAGACCTAGCCCCTGTGTGGAGGTTCCAGAGGTAGTGGACTGATATAAACCATCTTCAAATTTGAACTAAGTTTGGAAGAAATAATAAGATGGGCAAAGTTTGGATGAAATCTAAATTTTCGGAAACGGATTTGGTCCAAAGAAACATGGGGTCTAGAACCAATATTTCGATGAGGCACATTTTCACCGTGTTAAAGTGTATACACCATCATTAGCCATTAGGCTGAGGGTACAATTATCCATTAAAAAATTCTGAAATTTGTGGTTTACATAATCCGTTTTTAGAAATGTCGGTATAGGTCCACTTTTTGGTATGTTCCCTATATTTTCATTTATAGTACCTGTCAGTATATCTATGGTGGAGGGTATCCAAAGTTCGGCCCGGCCGAACTTAACGCTTTTTCACTTGATTTATATTAAATTCGCTGTTGGGAATGAGATTATACACCCTTAAAAGTATGCAAATGGGACGAAAATTGATAATTGTCTTCATGTTTGTACGCAATGTGAAATTACAGTTATTTACCTTAACCAAATTTGGGCATTATTAGTATTTATATTTTAGTAGGTAGATTTCAAACACCATTAAAAAATAGAACAAATTTAGTCAATTCGGTTGCGTGTCCGACGCTCTCTGGGGGCCACCCCTAAATATGGACCCATATTAATAAATATGGACGCATATTAATAAGGAGATTTTTTACTCAACAAAATTTAAACAATCAAATTAAAACCAATTCAATTGATGAGGGCTACCCTTAAAAGTGGACCAATATTGATAAGTTCTAGTAAAAAGACTATATATCCATGTAGAACACAATATACAAATATACACAAATTTAAGTTGAAAATGTGTCTAAAAGCTTAAAAAACAAATATTGGGGGATGGTGTACCCTAAAACTACCGATGTATATTTCATTGTTAAATATTAACAATTTTGTTCTAGAAATTTTTAGCACTTTTTTCTGGCACTTTTTTTAATTTTTTTTAGCACTTTCTAGCATTTTTTTGAACAAAATCTAGCATTTTTCCTCAACAAAGTTTTGTTAAGTTTCACAATGCTATGTCTCCAAGTTTCGATTTGAAAATCGTAATGAATAAGGTCTACAATGAAAGTTTTGAAAAGATATAGCTCCCATATATATATCTTCGTCCGATTTAAGGTAAATTGTGTACCAAAGTCCCTATATATCTTTCGATTTTCACGACATTTGGCACAGCGTACTAAATGAAGTCTAGAGTGATGTGTGCAAAGTTTCGTGAAAATCAGTTCAGATTTAGATATAGCTCCCATATATATTTCCATCCGATTTAAGGTTATTGGTGCACCGAAGACCCTATTTATCTTTCGATTTGCACGAAATTTGGTATAGGGTACTAAAGTAAGTCTCGAATGATGTTGCTAAGCTTCGTGAAAAGATCCATAGCTAGGCCGATTGACACAACGTAATGAAGTAATATAAATTAGTCTCTGGCAAGTTTCACTGAAATGGGTTGAGATATAGATATATAACAAAATCGCGTTGTCTGTTAGGATACATATGTAGAATATACCCAAAGTGGTGAAAGGTATCATATAGTCGGCCCAGTCCGACTTTACTACTTTCCTTATTGTTTTTTCGTGTTTTAAAAAAAAATCAGATGAAATTCTCTTACACACTCTAATTGAGAAGCTGTAGAAGTTCCTCTTTTCCTTGTAAAGTGCGGGTAAAATGAAGACATAAAATTAATTTTCTGCAAAATCGTTTTTTATTTAGTCGTTCTTACAGCAAACGACCGATATGACGGTATACGTTTATGTCTATTCATAGAACACATAAAATAGTCCCGCATCTAATGAAGTATAATCGATTTTGCGTTTCGGGTTCTTGGAATGTATGTATGTGAATGTATTGTCAACATTTCAAAAGAATCTCTGTAAAATTTCGTTGCTGTAATATGTTCTTATGTGCTGCGGTGGTGTTCGTATGTGCCCCTTTTTGACACAATTGACTTCCTGGCTATATAGCAATATCCGTTTTAAGGGTCGTATCTAATTTATTGCGCTCCATACAAAAATACTCACCTTCTCACCTTTACAGGGTTTGTAAGACGTCCGTATTACCCAAATACTCAAGGATTTTTTTTTTTGCATCTGTGCCAATTGAAACGGCGAAAATGGATGAAAACATTTTTTTTAATTGATCAAAAATGACTGAAATTCTATTTTCAAAAAACAAAAATTCCAAAATACGCATTGTCAATGTTGAAAATTTTCAACTTAATATTTTTATACGCAATGCGTATTTGGGTAATATTCATTGAAATACATGTCTTTAACTTTAAGACCCTAAAACTCAAAACTTACGGGTTCAACAAATAATGGGAACCTGAAAACAACTCTCTCCGAAAGTTTCTTGGGCTTTTTATAGTTGATCTCTGGATACAAGTCTTAGGTTAGGGTCTTGATTGCATTATACAAAACACAAAAAAAAAAATAACACAGAGGAAGCCTACAAGGTATCCTATTCATATGATCTTCTCAAAATGCCAGTCGCAACACTTCCGGACATATATCAAAAATTTACATAGCAAGTACTATTTTGAACCGACACACATAAGGAGTGATGCGATTGAAACATGACGCATATCACTGCAATACAGGCACCCTAATCTACTTACGTCGATGAAAAATGTCAACAAATACTTTGTGCTTCGACATTCATGACCAAAAACAGACATAAAAGACATACAAAAAATTAAATATTTATCAACGTATAATTTTTTCGAAATCAATTAAAATCCTCCAATCTCAGTCTTAATAAAAAAAGCTACTTGTAGACTGTTTCGTCAACTTTTTGCATTTTTACCTAAATTGATATCATATTTAGACATAATTTCGAATTCAGTTTGTAAATAATGCAAATATTTACAATGAAAAATGACATCAACAAAAACAACATATGAGTATTCTAACTAATCTTGTCTACAAATTCATCAACTCCTCACTCTTCTTCTGTGGAGCAGAAAAAAATGCTTAATTTATCATAGATCTCTTAATGTAACCATAACCCCCACAATGTGTATAGATATTTGTGTTGTACATTTATGAATGCCTTCTCAAGCAGCACACTCTTCATTTGATAAAAGTGAAATTTGTGACAGTTCGACAAAGACGGCTTTATGGCACCTTACGGTGCCATGCAGTCGTCTACCAGAAAATAAGGGGGCTACCAGAAAATAAGGGGGGCTACCAGAAAATAAGGACCTATATGTATATTTTTTTGTGGCGACATTTAGTACCCAATAAGAATCCAATGTAGCATATTTCAGCGAATTCGGTTGAAAAACGAGCTCAATTACCCCAAAATACCGAAAATTGGGAGATAATGTTATATGGGAGCTATGCCTAAACGTAGACCGATAAAGCCAATTTTCGAACTTGACCTGCCTGCAGACAAGAGAAGACTCTATGCAAAATTTTGGCGATCTACAACAGACAGACGGACATATCTATAGCGCCATAGAATTTTACGCTGATCGAGAATATATATACTTTATAGGGTCGGAAATGATTAATTTACGCTGATCAAGACCCTACTTTATATGGTCGGAAATGATTATTTCGATGAGTTACAAACGCAAAAACAAAATTAATATACCTTCCATACTAAGGTGGAGGGTATAAAAAAAGAAGAGGACACCAACAATTAAAATGTAGCAGCCGTCTTAATGTGAATATTGTCAGGAGGCGCTATCAAGAACAGCTCCGCTATGCAGTGATTGGCGAATATAGTGCGAACGGTAAAATCCACGAGGAGACCCAATGATGTGATGTATAGATCAATAATAAGATCATGGAGCAACTGCTGTAAGAAGGGAAACCTATCGATCAGGACAGCTGCGAATTCCGAGAAGGTTACTAAATATCTGAATTTCAGTCCTCAAACGATATTTAAGCTCTGAGGAAATCAGTGGCAAGCATTGTATCCATAAGCAAAACAATAAAGCTGAAGATAATGAGGAACTGCATTCCTCAGTTATACAGCTACACAGTCTTCGTCAAAGAACAGCGAATTTACGACAGAACGCATATTCGCATGCAAAACAATACAATGCTGGGTAAGAAGTGGGAAGTATTCCATAGTAGGAGAACGAAGAGGGTATTCTCCTTGTGGTGGACATGGAGAGGTATTCAATGGTAAGTCTAGCTGACCAACGACGAATACCTGAAACAAGGGTAGTTACAGCATGTGACTACAAAATTCAATTGACGCAAAGAATGTTGCTTGCGGACAAGCCTTGTCGATTGGAATGTGCCCAAAGAGTCATCGAAATGGCCGAAGATGACGAGCAATTTTGGAACAAAGTTATCATGTCCGATTAAGCACATTTCATATTGAATGGGACCGTAAATAAGCAAAATTGCCATTTTTACGGCACTGAAAATCCTCAGGATTAAAGAAGTGCCTCTTCATGACGAAAAAGTCACAGTTTGATGCGGCGATTGTGTGAAAACGGTCATTGGGCCCTTTTTCTTCCAAAATGAAAATGACCATGCTGTTACCATCAATCAGGAGCGTTATCGCGACATGATGACCAATTTTGTGATGCCAATTATTCGTCGAAAGCGTACGAAGCAGTTCTAGTTTCAACAAGACGGCGCTCCACCGCACACAAGTCGCATAACAATCGATTTTCTGAAGAATTTGTTTCCTGGCCGTTTGATGTCGAAAAGTGGTGATTTGGACTGGCCACCGCGTTCGCCCGATATGACGACGCCTGACTTCTTCTTGTGGGGATATTTGAAGTCAAAGGTTTACGTTAACAAGCCAAGGACCGTAGAAGAGCTCAAGGACAACATTCGTGAAGAAATAGCCGCTATTCCGGCCGAAATGTTGACAAAAACGATGGAAAATGCAGCAAAAAGGGCACAATACGTCATCAACGCCAGAGGCGGTCATTTGAGAGATATCATATTCAAAAATTGATATAATCAAATCTACTTGGAACAAATTAAATGATTAACATAGCCTACCGCCAAATTTTTATTTTTTTTCTTTGATTAAAAAAAAAAAAACAGGGGTCCGTCGAATATGGGCAACCCTGAGCAGGTGGTGGTATGGGTTCTGCTAATGTACACACTATTTATGTGAAGAGCCTAAGAATTTAGCGCAATACGTTTAGACATGAGTTATGGCCTAAGAGACCTTCAAAATACTTTGGAATAACGAGGGGCGGGAACGAACTTAAAATATGGGAAAACCCAAGATAAGAATTTTTTAAGGCAACTTCACTTCACGAACTTAAGTACATTTGTAGTACTATTCTCACAAATAAATTTCGGATAAAATAAAACCATTAACATTTCAATGGATTAACTCAGTTCTATACCTCACCTTGTAGCTGCACCGAAACATATTTTATACACAGTCACATGTGTATAGGTAACATTCAACATACATACATTCTCAAACCCCTCTGTCTATATGAAGACAGTTAAGTCAAGTCAGTCATTCATTTATTTGTCATTTCTTCCTATACACATTTATGCAGGATGGGACTACAAAAACAACAAACAATCCTAAAAACAAAAATGAAAGCCAAATAGACAAACAAACAAATAGGCATGTTGTTTTTGTTGTTGTTGTGTAAATTGCAATGAACGGACGAAACGAAATCACTTACATACATATGAATGCAATGGTTTATTTACAAGACTAGTAGTCGTGGCTTGAGTAAAGCGAGAGACCTGTATAACAGCCAGACACACACACACTCACTCACATATTAGCCCAACTCTCATCTTTTATGCCGCCAGGCATTGATGCAATTTTCTGAAAAGATTACTTAAATCCAAAAGTGCTCTCATGCAAAACCATAAAGCCATGATGATGATGATGTGAGATGTGAGTGATGCGCTGTATTTCGCCGAACAATGATAGGGACGAATAAAAGAAGGAATGAGTTGGAATATTAGTACGAGAAAGGTTGATAAATGGAGTAGAAGGGCACAGTATTTTTGGAAGGATAATTAAATTTTTTTAATTAAAATGTGGGTAAACGAATTTTATACCTAGATATTGGCGCAATATAGACCAAATTCCGACCAGTGAGGAATAAACCAAAAAGGACGCCCTTGAGGACCAAGTAGAATTGGAAATTGAATCCCTGAATCTCTAAACAATCAAGAAGTGGGTCCCCGAATAACAAGAGATAGTTGGCACCATCACCTCTGCAAACAAAGGCATAGGTAGCCCAGAAAGGGACATTCATTATTATGAGCAATAAAAGCAATCCTAAACGTTTTTCGCTACCGAAACCCAAAACCAGGGTTGTGACGCTAAACCCCGAAAGAGAATCAGGATGTGCACGCGACCGAAGTATCGATATCTATGGTGACTACAACTCTCACAACTCCTCAGATGAGTAGCCATTAGCCGCGAAGAGGCCAAAGCATTCGTATCAGTTGCATAGAGGAAGACCCCTGTAGAGAAGTGACAAGGGATATGCTAAAGTCAAATCTTCTATTTCGACCTAATGGACATAGAAGTCGAATACAAAGCAGGACAATACGTCAAACTGACGAAATTTATTGTCATATCGATCAGAATTTACTCTGCGATTAATCAACGACACGTTCCAACCGATAATAACTCGGTAGGCATAGAAATACGGAGCGGATTCCCTTAGAATTAAAAGTGCATGGGTCAAAGTTGCTTAAACTAAATTAAAATCAATGGCCTCCTGTATTGTGATACTAGAAACAACCCTGGAATCTGAACCAACAAAATTTTACCTTGCTCGGTCTATTTTAGATCGGTTCCTCGCCTCCATGTAGACTACACCCACAGGCAAACTAACCATGGGCCAATTAACCCTTCTGACGATATGGCTGGAATGTTGGATAATAAATGGAAGGAATTTATAAAATCTCACGTCAGGAGACGCACGACATTTGTAATGGCTCAAAAGAAGCTTCAAGCTCAACTGATGGCAGCCCTTCCTATGGTGAGGTCTATATTAGGCCCCTTTGAAATTAAGAATTTTAGTGGTCGTGGTTGCGTATCTCCAAGGGTTATATCAGTTTATTGGTGTGTATCATCAGTAAAGCGATCAATATGAAGCCTTTTAGTGATCTCTCCACAGCTGCATTCTTACCTGCATTGACTCAAAAAATAGAATAAAAATCGTGGTTGCTGACCGACTGAGTTCTAACTTCATGAAGACTATCTCAGAGTTCAAAGACCAAACAGTTGTTCGTTATGGATTTCAAAAGTTATCCTGGCCCTTTATTCCATATTCTGCGCCTCATATGGGAGGTCTTTGGGAGGTGGAAGTAAAATGCTGCTAGAGTTATTTAATAAAGATCTCTGACAAATTAGGCACACCTTTGAAGAATTCGCGACTATTCTGGCCGCTATCTAGTCATGTTTAAATTCGGGAACTCTTACTCCCTTGTCAAAGAACATAGACGATCTCGGGGCACTTACATCAGGACTCTTAATCAATGAGGGATCTATGTTCCCTCCAATTGAACGATTTAGTCGTACTTGGTAGTGATTCGTCTTCAACGGATTGGCGGTTGGAACATGTACTTTATTTACACCCATGACAGGATAATCACGTCCGAGTGGTGGATTTTCGCACGCAGAAAGGCATTATATATAGTCCGGTCCACAAACATACTCTCCTTCCTCACTCTTGTTAAGAATAAAAACACTATAAATACTACTATACCCTAGAACCTTACCTCTAACCAGTTTTTTACTATCCCTCTCAGATGGCGTACAACCAGGATTTAAATTGCATTTTTGCCGCACGCATTCCTTGCGACACTGCCGCACATTTTTACAAATGGCGTCAGCAATAAAAATTAAATTTGTTTATGGCTCTTGATACTGCGTAAATAGCCTCGGAATGTGCCACTGAATGATAGAGTGTCCATGGGACAGAGGATGTAATCGCCCTTACAACACCTTGATGCATCCCCTAAAAGACGCGAATGCCAGGATGAAAGTGACGACCAAGGTCTTTCTCCGTAGTCCAAGAAGAATCGAGTCAACTGTAAAGGTTCGCATTACCCTTGCTCGAGATAGCCATATCATCCTTGGTGACCCTCTACCGGAGAATGGATTCGAATTTGGGTCATGTCTGAGGGTTGTTCTTACGTCCATCTACAATAGTGTGCGCACATACACTTTGGCTTTGTGGATAATCCACAAAAATTAGACCAACTAAACCATATGCCCGGAAAATAGGTGAACTATATCCACAAAGTGCCATGAAAAACCCGGATTTTGATAAGGCGTTTACGAAAAGTGTAGTCCTCGGAAAGGATGCAATCAACCGACTTTATGTCAGGCTGCCAATTTTAGAACCCGATATGCCATATATATAACACCATTTTCGGCTGGAGTGCTTTTTACACCCTGCACCATAGTATGGAGAGAATATTAATTTTTAGGTATAGTCCCCAAATAACCCCCCTTTTTATACCCTTCACCACACTGTGGTACAGGGTGTTATGTTTTTTGGATATGTTTGTAACAGGCAAAATGAATCGAGATAGACCCATGGTTCCTTTTGAGAATATGCATAGAATCACTTTCTGAGTCCATTTGTGCATGTCCGTACGTCCGTCCATGTATTTTTGTGAGCAAAGTACAGGTCGCATTTATGATCCGATTTGGATGAAATTAAACACATGTCACTTATTTGGCCCAAGGACGAACCATATTGAAATTGGGGAAAATCGGTTCAGATTTTGATATATCTCCCATATATAGTTTCGTCCGATTTTAGGTAAATGGTGCACCAAACTTCCAATATTCTTTTCGATATATAGTTTCGTCCGATTTTAGGTATATTGGTACACAATGCAATTTTTGTCCAATTGAGACAAAATTGTGCACAGCGTACTGAATAAAGTCCAGTTGTATGTCTGCGAAGTTTTGTTGAAATTGGTTCAGATTTAGATATAGCTCCCATATATAGTTTCGTCCGATTTTATGTAAATGGTGCACTAAAATTCCAATATTTTTCCGATTGATAAAAATTTTTGCATCGCGTACAAGATTACGTCCAGTTTGATGTACGTGAAATCGGTTCAGGTTTAGATATATTTCTCCCATATAAAATTTATCCGATTATATGTAAGTGGTGCCCCAACTCCCAATATTTGTCCGATTGAAACAAAATTTTGCACAGCCTATTCAATTAGTTCCTGTTTGATATTTTGTGGAGTTTTGTTGAAATCGGTTTAGATTTAGATATAGTTCTCATATGTAGCTTCGTCCGATTTTTGGCAAATGGTGCACCAAACTGTCAATATTTATTTCAATTGAGACAAAATTTTGTAGAGCGTATTAAAATAGGTCCGCATTGTGAAAATTTTGTGAAAATCGCTTCAGATTGGATATAGCTCCCCTATACCGATTTTTTGGTATATGGTACACCAAGCTCCCAAAGATTCTCCGATTGATACAACATTTTGTACAGCGGAATGAGATAGGTCCATATTTATATTAATAAAGATATCTGATTTGTTCCGCGTTTTGGGTTCTGTTGAAATCGTTTCAACTGTGGAGGATATCGAAATAAAAAACAAAAACTTAAGTTCAATAATGAACTATATATGAACTATAGCCCGAATTTAGGCCCAGTCCCCATATAATGATACCTACATATTTTCGTCATTTTTAATATTTAGCGTAAAGAAATGTATTCTGATGCAAAAATGTTAGTTTCGAAATATATGTATATCAGTTCTCAATTAGGCATAACACCACGATGCAATCAACATTGGCCCCGCTTAAAGTATAGCCTCCAACAACGTACTCTCACAACTTTTTTCGGCAATACCAATTTTCATATTAAAACAGCAGCTTCACACTACATTAGCCGATAGACGGGTGCGATCTTCGTCACCTCATGAAGATGGTTCACTTGTGTCATGAGGAGGCACCCTTTCGCATTTCTCATGGCGGCATTCTTAGAGGCCTGTATCAATGGCCATTCCATAGTTCAACGGCCACCATGACATTACGATTGACGGTCTGTTCAGTCCTTTACTGACATGTGTGGTAATTGCTTACAATGCTGTTGTCGTTGATGCCCGTCTACTGAAAACTGCTTCTCATAGATGGGAGAAGTAGTGCCTCGTAGCTATCGGCCTTTACGATTTATTTGAGAAATCGGCCTGGACGATTCACCTATGCTGGCATACTATCATATGATAAGCAGAACCACCCTGCTTACTTTCTAGGCTCCAGGAATTATTTGGATAGCTATCGACAAAGCTCGTCACGTTATTTGGCCAATAGAGCTTTCAACAGCAATAGTTACGATTTTCTGGAAATTCCTCTCAACTACGGGATCTGAGGGCTATTTTGTAAAGTGGTGATAGGAAAACTCTCTTTGCCAATTAGCTTAACCATGGATCAGGAAAGTACAATGTCAGTCAGATGGTGTATTAACGAATACGATGATAGACAGGTAGTCTGATCCAAAGTTTACTCCGTTTACTCGGTATGCTCACATATGGTGGTATAGGGAGAACAAGGTAGACACATGTCAAACCAACACTCTCGTTAAAGGTAAATAATGTGCAGCAATTGAGATGACTCGTTATAAATGGGGCACTTAGAAGTACAACTTCAGATGCATTGAATTTGCGATCTGAAAATCGAGGAATTTGTAAGACCTATTGGTCATTACATTGGAAAAATGCTCAAGAGAAAACTCAGAGCAGAACCTCAAAATCGATTTTCCTAATTGCTATCACAAGTGAAACAACTGCCAAATGACAAGCCTATGTAATGTACATGCTGTAGATTCCCTTTCTACTTTGCTTTCGTGGTCGTCATTTGTGGATCCCATAGAAGCTAAAAATAGCTAATATTCAATTCTAAAATTCCATCACATCTGTTCAGCAAAAGTCTACTGTGCACAAGATTTATTTCGTACATTAAAAAACAAACATTTTATAAAAAAATGGCATTCATTGATGTCATCCATACATCGCACGATAAAATAAATTAATGCAGGTCGCTTGTAGGTTTCCATTTTTTATAGAATATACCTTAAGATTGTGTCGAAAGATATAGACGCTATCGTCCATCGAGATATGAATGCGAAAAAGTGGTACTCGTTTACACATTGTGCACAGCATTTACTTAATATAAACGCTGTGCACATCTGCAGTCTTTCAAATTGGAAGGGTACATCAATGGTTTGTTGGCTGAATGACTGACTGACTGACTGCCAAAACCCCTAGCATTTTTGCATAGTACATTTTTTCATTCACGTTCATTTGAATGTTTTGTATATCATATGTGGTGATGATGATGATGTCTGTTCACTTTTAGCCATGCGGGTATTACACGTTTTTAATTGGTTTCCTTTACGATACAAACAAACAGATATACAGATACAGCCGTACAAACAAAATCCTACAACCCCTATTAAATAAACAGACATCATTCGGTGGCTTTTTTCTTGTTCGTCATATTTCTATATCTTTGAATATCTTCCATTTACAGATCAAATATTATGATATGAATGTTGATGAATGGTTGTTGAGGTTATATTTTCTTTTATTTATTAACATTTTTTTTTGCTTGCTGCCGGTGTTCTACTTCATTGCCTAACAGCAAATGAAAATGTTTAGAATTCAATTTAAGGTGAATAAAAATTTTCTAACTTTAGAATCATATGGCAGAGAATATTCCCACATATGTAGGGCTTTTAAAATGCCAAACCCGATGCAATTCACTGTAAATCTAAAAGAAGTATCGAATATTTTATGATAGCACATATATTTCACAGAGGCTTGGATATGAGTTATCAACTCTAACTCTAGAAACGAAGAACTCAGAACCAGTTTATTTCTGAGATAAGAGTCAATCAAACATTTCTAAGTGAAGTCCAGGTCCAATAATCAGATACTGATAATTTGTTTTCTTAAATTAGTGTAAGCCATTTAAAGGTTGTCATAAAATTGACTTTATCTGAACGATTTCCGTTTGGATTTCTAGATGTCTGTCATTGTAAATTGTCCGACCCGACCAATATTTTGTTTTATGAAGCACATACCAAGGCTTCGGTAAAGGGTATAATTCGCCACACTGTGGTACAGGGTATTATGTCTTTGTGCATATGTTTGTAACATGCAAAAGGAAACGAGATAGACCCATAGTTCCTTTTGAGAATATGTATAGAATCACATTTTGAGACGATTTATGGATGTCTGTCAGTATGTTAATGTTATATTGTAAACAAAGTACAGGTCTCATTTATTATCCGATTTTGTTGAAAATTGGTACAGCTCATTTATTTAGCCCAAGGACAAACCACTTAAATTGGTGAAAATCGATTCAGATTTAGATATAGCTCCCATATATATTTTCGTCCGAATTTATGTTTGGCAGAGGGCATTGAATTTAATATAGTGATTACAAAAGACAAATGGTGTATGCAACGGTTATTCAATTAGTTCCATGTGTTTACATATAGCTCCCATACATAATTTGACCCGATTTCATACAAATGGTACACCAAAGAATACAAGTATGTCCGTTTGACATGCAATTTTTCATTGGTTTCAGAATGGTATGTGTATTTGGGGGGGGGTGTTTCAATTAGTTCAAATATCTATCTTGATAGCACATTTAATTTCGCCCGAATCCATCTCAATGGCCCTCCAAAGATTCTATGACCTTCTACCTACAGGATATTGTAGATATTAACATGTCGTGCATGTACCCAAAGTGGTGAAGGGTATCATATAGTCGGCCCGTCCGAATTTTGAAATTTCCTTGCTGGTTTAATGTTTCTGGTCGTCAGTAGTTTGCAATATATCTTGTTTGCGGTGGTGCACTTTGTCCATTTCTGTTTACATCGGAAGTTTTAATCACACTTCCTAAAGTCAACTTAGCACATCGTTATGCCCAAGTTGAGCCAAACTCTGCACATCAGCGTATTTCTAACAAATCTAATAGACCTTTCGGTCTATTCGATCTGGCACATCCACCACAAAGAATTAAGAATTTCAAAAAGTAATAATCCAGCGAATGAAATATCCGCTTTTATCCAAACTATGCAAATCGTAATACTTTTAGCAAACCTCGATCAAGTCTGAATATGGGACCCATCGGCTGGTACCTCCCCACTGATGGTCCCTGACATAAAAGAAGCAGTCTATTCTGTGTGGATAAACATGGAAACCTTAATATTTATATTAAACATAGATTTAACCAAATTATCGCAACATAGGTCCATCGACTCCGGTATCTCCCCCCAAATTCACAATTACAAAAATTAAATAATGTTAGTTAAAAACTCCACCTCAACACTAGAGAGTTATTAAGTAACCTTCTGCAAATCACAGGCTGAGGGTAATATCTGTCGGCAACACCGACTGACAATTTTTTACCTGTTATTAAACATTTTTATACTAAGCGATATTCCAAAATACAAATTAAAACTCATTGGGCGGAATACTGTGGGGTACCGTTATATGGGGCTGCACCCAAAACATGGACCAATTTTCGTCATCGCAACACAAATCTGATAAAAAAAAATAAGTAAGGAAAGTAGTAAAGTCGGACTGGGACGACTATATGACACCCTTCACCACTCTGGGTATATTACACATATGTATCTTTACAATTGTATGTCAATTTTCCCTCGAAGGAACATACTCATGTCTTTCTGCAACCTATGAAAAATTTAATTTCATTCGGGCCGATTTAGAGTCGTCTGCGTACCATGGGACAAATTTATGAAAAACCATTTATAGCAAAATTGATACAGGCTATTCGGTACGCCGCACTGTTAAAAATTTAATTTCAATCAGACACCCGTTCGAAATACATATGGAAACTATGGCTGCATCTGTACCAATTTCAACAAAACCCAATAACGTCATTCAAGACACAATTTGATACGTTGTGCAAAATTTCGTGTTAATCGGACAAACATTAGGAGCTTGATGCACCATTTGTGTAAAATTGGACGAAAATATATATGGGAGCTATATCTAAATATGAACGGATCTTCACGAAACTTTGCACACATCATTATAGACTCACATCAGTACCCTATGCCAAATTTCGTGCAAATCGAAAAATATATTTGGCCTTTTGTGCACCATTTACATTAAATCGGACGAAATATATATAGGGCTATATCTAAATCTGAACCGATTTTCACGAAAATTAGTACACATCATCTCGATTTTCACGAAACTTAGCACACATCATTCCAGACTTAATTCAGTACGTTGTGCCAAATTTCGTGCAAATCGAAAGATATTTAGGAACTTTGGTGCACCATTTACCCTAAATCGGACAAATATATATGGGAGCAATATCTAAATCTGAACCGATTGTCACGAAAGTTAACACATATCATTCTAGGCTAAATTCAATATGATATACCAAATTTCGTGCAAATCGAAAGACATTTAGGTACTTGGGTATACCATTTACCTTAAATCGGACGAACATATATATGGGAGCTATATCTAAATCTGAACCGATTTTCACGAGACTTTTCGTACATCATTCCAGACTTAATTCAGAACGTTGTGCCAAATACGGGTGCCGGGGGTGCAATGTTTCCTACATGTAGTTGGAATTTCCATAAAATTTTCTTCAGATATTTTACACCCTATCTATCCCTACATATTTATATCCAATAATTAATTTATTTTCATTACAATGTCCTAAACATTTAATACATTTAACTTTAATGCATGATTGGACATTATCTACAAATACATATGCAAATACATACATACTTCATGTATTACTATCTCCGACAAACAAACATTGTTATGTGGTGGGCATTTTAATATATTAGTGTCAACAAATTTGTCGAAGAAATCTTAATTAAATTTCAATTGTTTTATAACAAAGAACACAATTTGTTCTTGCCTTCCGGCATTCAATAATAATAAATGTTGCAAATGTTCAACAAAATCTATAGAGATATTAGGGTGGAATGTTGGGAATGTGTGTGGTGAGTTTTTCAAGGGAAATTTTTTGGCAAGAGGAGGTAGTACAGAGATAAGGGAAAGTACAAAAATCGAAGGGGTTTTAGGGAATGTCATAATGGAGATGGACTGTTCAGATCATCTAAGGTTAGGCGACAATACGGTTAAAGAAGAGGTGGTAAAATACAAATTAGATAAATTAAAGAAATTTAATCGAATTTGGGGAGTAACATATTGGTAATACACTGTTCTGCTCATCTAAGGTTAGCTGATAATACAGTTAGTCCTATATAATACTAACCGAGTGTGTTGGAATCTATGACCATATTATACATATAACCCACGCCTACTTGGCCCTACTGTAACTTCTTGACATACATTTATCCATTATTCATAGCTATCCATTTCTTTTTAATTAGATTTATATGTTTTAATCTGGTTTTCTGTTTCTCTGAAGCTAAAAGGTACGACATTATATTAATTCATTAAAAGTAATGGATTGTTGACATTAGTCCTTCATCATAATCTTAATATATTTCGTTAACACACACACACATACATCTCTACTATGTGTATATATCACGTTGAAGTATTTACACACACACAGCTACAGGAAAAAATCTCAGTTTGTTGAATATTGAATTATAATCTTGTTTGTGACATTGCAGCCAAATAAGCCAGTAGATCAAATACAAGATTTCACCATCATCATTTATCGTTCATTCATTATGGAAAATGCTTAAATACTTGTTGATGTTCACTTCTATACACAAATAATTCATAATGGATTTTCGAAGGAAAACAAACGCCTACAAAAAAATTCAGTATGGGGTGTGGTATGAAAAAGGAGTGGAATTAAATCCATTAAATTAGTTCTAATGGACATAGGCGTGGATTTTTATACCCTTCACCACACTGTGGTACAGGGTATTATGTCTTTGTGCATATGTTTGTAACAGGCAAAAGGAAACGAGATAGACACATGGTTCCTTTTGAGAATATGCATAGAATCACTTTTTAAGTTGATTTATACATGTCCGTCCGTCCGTCTGTCCGTCTGTTGGTGTTAAATTGTAAACAAAGTACAGGTCGCATTTATGATCCGAATTGGATGAAATTTGGCATAGGTCACTTATTCGGCCCAAGGACGAACCCTATTGAAATTGGGAAAAATCGGTTCAGATTTAGATATAGCTCCCATATATATATTTAACCGATTTAATGTAAACGGTCTCTATATATCTTTCGATTTGCACGAAATTTGGTACAGCCTAATAATTTAGGTCTAGAATGATGTCTGCCAAGTTTCGAGAAATCGGTCCAGATTTAGATATAGCTCCCATATATAATTTCGTCCGATTTCATGTAAATGGTGCCCCAAAGTCCCTATATATCTTTTGATTTGCACGAAATTTGGCACAAAGTACTGAACTAAGCCTAGATTGATGTCTGCCAAGTTTCCTGAAAATCGGTCCAGATTTAGATATAGCTCCCGTATATATTTTCGTCCGATTTTATGTAAATGGTGCCCCAAAGTCCCTATATATCTTTGGATGTGCACGAAATTTGGCATGACGCACTGAATTGAGCCTAGAATGATGTCTGCCAAGTTTCGAAAAAATCGGTCCAGATTTAGATATAGCTCCCATATATAGTTTGGTCCGATTTCATGTAAATGGTGCCCCCAAAGTCCCTATATTTCTTTCGATTTGCACGAAATTTGGCATGACGCACTGAATTGAGCCTAGAATGATGTCTGCCAAGTTTCGAAAAAATCGGTCCAGATTTAGATATAGCTCCCATATATTTTCGTCCGATTTCATGTAAATTGTGCTCCAAAGTCCCTATATATCTTTCGATTTGCACGAAATTTGACATAACGTACTGAATTGAGCCTAGAGTGATGTCTGCCTTGTTTCGTGAAAATCGGTCCAGATTTAGATATAGCTCCCATATATAGTTTCGTTCGATTTCATGTAAATGGGGCACCACATATATCATGCAATTTGCACGAAATTTGGCATAACGTACTGAATTGAGTCTAGAATGATGTCTGTTAAGTTTCGTGAAAATAGGTAAAGATATAGATATAGCTACCATATATAGTTTCGTCCGATTTCCTGTAAATTGTGCACCAAAGTCCCTATATATCCTTCGATTTGCACGAAATTTGGCACAACGTACTTAATTGAGCCTGGAATGATGTCTGCCAAGTTTCATGAAAATCGTACCTGATCTAGATATAGCTCCCATATATAGTTTCGTCCGATTTCATTTAAATGGTGCACCTAAGTCCTTATATATCCTTCGATTCACATTATCACATATATCATTTCATCCAATTTCATGTCAATAGTCCTGTTTAATATACCCATAGTGGTGAAGGGTATCATATAGTCGGCCCCGTCCGACTTTACTACTTTCCTTACTGGTTTTTAAATAATATTTTTCGTAGACTACCCCTAGGCGTGGATTTGTCATAGACTATTCCTAGGCGTCGATTTTGTAAAGAATCTTTTTCATACACTATCCCTAGGCGTGGATTTGTCATAGACTATTCCTAGGCGTCGATTTTTTAAATAATATTTTTCGTAGACTATCCCTAGGCCTGGATTTTTATACCCTTCACCAAACTGTGGCATAACGTACTGAATTGAGCCTAGAATAATGTCTGCCAAGTTTCGTAAAAATCGGTCCAGATTTAGATATAGCTCCCATATATAGTTTCGTCCGATTTCATGTAAATGGTGCCCCAAAGTCCCTAGATATCCTTCGATTTGCACGAAATTTGGTACAGCGTAATCATTTAGGTCTAGAATGATGTCTGCCAAGTTTCGTGAAAATCGGTCCAGATTTAGATATAGCTCCCATATATAGTTTCGTCCAATTTCATGTAAATGGTTCCCCAAGGTCCCTAGATATCCTTCGATTTGCAGGAAATTTGGCGTAACGTACCTAATTGAGCCTAGAATGATGTCTGACAAGTTTCATGAAAATCGGTCCTGATTTAGGTATAGCTCCCATATATAGTTTCGTCCGATTTCATGTAAATGGTGCCCCAAAGTCCCTATATATCTTTCGATTTGCACGAAATTTGGCGTAACGTACTGAATTGAGCCTAGAATGATACCTGCCAAGTTTTGTGGAAATCGGTCCAGATTTAGATATAGCTCCTATATATAGTTTCGACCGATTTCATGTAAATGGTGCACCAAAGTCGCATAACGTACTAAATTAGTGGGTTAACGTACTGAATTAAGCCTAGAGTGATGTCTGCCAAGATTCAAGAAAATCGGTCTAGATTTAGATATAGCTCCCATATAATGTTTCGTGCGTTTTCTAGAAGTACAGACATAGCCCAACGGATGACCTATTTATATTTGTTTGAAATCGATTTACATACTTTATGGATAGATCTAGGTAGACTCACATTTAGATAAATATCACATATATTATTTCATCCAATTTCATATTAATAGTCCTGTTTATTATACCCATAGTGGTGAAGGGTATCATATAGTCGGCCCCGTCCGACTTTACTACTTTCCTTACTGGTTTTCATATACTTAAGTAGTTCCCGAGTTATAAAGGTGTGAACCTCCGCTTCAGCTATGTTAAAAAATTGGAAATATTGCCCATATATATTTTCTACTTGTCCAAATTCCTTTCTCCGTGGTTTATGTTGTGATGTTCGGCTTATAATTGTGGCCTATAGATCGACTCAAAAAAAACACAGTGTTTGGTCTCTTTCATTCCAAAAGTATTATGCGATCATCACCGAAAATTATAGGCGTTGATCATAACTGTCACATCATGGAAAATTTTAAAGCGATCAGGGCTATATTTCCGCCCTCTAGTGCAGTAATGCTTACTAAATAATCTCTGAATTCTTAGATACCTGTAAATATATAAGTGTAACTCCCAACTATATATGGAAGCTATATATAAATCTGAACCGATTTTCACGAAACTTAGCACACATCATTCTAGACATAATTCAGTAGGCTATTCCAGATTCTGTAGAAATCGAAAGATATATAGGGACTTTGGTGCATCATTTACCTAAAATCGGGCGAAACTATATGTGGGAGCTATATCTAAATCTGAACCGATTTTCACGAAACTTAGCACATATTATTCTAGACTTAATTCGATACGCTATGCCAAAATTCGGGTAAATCCAATGATTTTCAGGGACTTTGGTGCACAATTTACCTAAAATCGACCGAAACTGTATATGGGAGCTATACCTAAATCTGAACCGATCTTCACGAAACTTAACAAACATAATTCTAGACCTAATTCAGTAGGCTGTACCAAATTTCGTGCAAATCAAAATATAGGGGTGAGGGGGGCACCTTTGAACGTGGGGCACCTTTGAACATCGCCCATAAAATCTTGGTTTAATATTTTTCCGACCCGCAACCACATTTTTTAAATGGCAATCTTGTTCCCTTTATGCGGAAACCACTTTGGCTTGCTTTTTCAGTTGTCGAAAAATTTTGCATGGGTGACCATGTTTTCACAGTGTCATTGTAAACTTTTATTCATTTGGTTGTAAGGGCGCAGGAAGAATTCTGTGATAGTTCTCTTTCGTCAAACAAATTTTTTGCATTCCAACAATCATTTCAAACATAACTAATGTAATTTCTTTCATATATATTTATTACAAAAAAAGTTATTTTAAATTTCCGTAAAATGCCATGGGTGGGGCACCTTTGAACATGTCCATTAAACTCGAGTAAAAAAAGGAGTTTTTAACTTTTGGCTTCGATTTTTCGATTTTAAAATTAGCTAATAAGATTACGAAATTAACTGTATTTTTCACCATATTAATTTTTGTTCTTAAGTCATTTTATGTTTTAATAACTTTTGATCTAAATTTTTTAAATTTTGAACACTTTTTATATATTTTTTTAATGAATTCATGAATTTCTGATATGTATGAATAAAATACATACATATTTGAACATAAACACTGTAAAAAACCATGTCGTTCAAAAATGTCAACCCAGCAATATTAGAAAAAATATCCAAGACATATTAACTAATTTGAAGGTTTTACCAAAACCCCCGTCCGATGTTCCCTATTCGTATTGAACATGCCAACTACCGATAACACGCAGGAAAGTAACACGGTAGT
Organism: Musca vetustissima; assembly: GCF_032173495.1. Taxonomy (NCBI): domain Eukaryota; kingdom Metazoa; phylum Arthropoda; class Insecta; order Diptera; family Muscidae; genus Musca; species Musca vetustissima. The sequence goes on from NW_026880899.1 coordinate 21,089, forward strand.
AAGAACTCCAACATACCGAAAATTGAACGGGAAATAATTTTAGCGTATTTCTAAAACAGTCAGGCTGAATCCCAGTTTGTTGTTTTTATAAAAAACAACTATTTATTAGTGGGGAATGTATGGCATTGTTTGCCGAGGGGTAAGGCAGGGAAGACTATAGTTTCGGATCACGCCACTGATCCTCATCAGTTCCCTTAGTTTTTTGTTGGGATATTCTCCCCAGAAGCTATTGCTTCTAGGGAGAATATCCCAACAAAAAACTGAAACAAAAAACTGAAAAAACTGTTTGGTTTGTTGCTGTACACTAGCAACACCAACAAAGTCGTTGTGTGCATTTGTCGCGATGTGACAACACACAACAGTGGGAAAGTAGTGGTATTGTTTGTAAATGCCGTGTTAACCTCGAAGTGAGGCTCCAGCGAAATTCTCATGCAGTTTATGTCGTTGGTCAGCTAAGTACTTCGCTTTGTTACAAGAGACATTTGGATATGAAAGGTTTTTTGTATAGACATTTCTGAGATTCTGATATTAATACCAACCCTTGTTTGTCTGGCCAGTCAGGACCATTATATATTCTAGATAATAACGTATCACAACTGTAATTTTCAGTATACACAACCATTGAGGATTATCGCCTCGGGTTGCCTGTAATATGACACTTATGCTTGACTCAAATCACCAAGCAGTGCAAAAATTTCGTGTTCATCGAACAAACTATGTAAATATTACATAATTTCAGACTCGTTTTGTTATTGTTAATTCAGATGAAATTATATATTGCAGCTAATTAAATAATCTAAACCGAATTTTACAAGGGCTCGTCCTTGAACCAAATAAATTAGCTGTCTCAAATTCCATATCATTCGGATCATATCTACGGGTGTTTGTTGTTTCCTGCATGTAGTTAGAATTTCCATAACCTAATCCATGTGCCAAATTTCCATAAAATTCTCCTCAGATATTCTACACCCTATATATCCCTAGATGTTAATATCCCTTAATTAATTTATTTTCACTACATTGTCTTAAACATTTAATACCATTTAACTTTAATGCATGATTGGACATTATCTACAAATACATATGCAAATACATACATACTTCATTTATTACTATCTCCGACAAACAAACATTGTTATGTGGTGGGCATTTTAATACATTAGTGTCAACAAATTTGTCGAAGAAATCTTAATTAAATTTCAATTGTTTTATAACAAAGAACACAATTTGTTCTTGCCTTCCGGCATTCAATAATAATAAATGTTGCAAATTTTCAACAAAATCTATAGACATATTAGGGTGGAATGTTGGGAATGTGTGTGGTAAGTATTTCTCATGGAAATTCTTTGGGATGATGAGGTAGTATAGAGATAAGGTAAACTTCAAAAATCGAAGGGGTTTTAGGGAATGTCATAATGGAGATGGACTGTTCAGATCATCTAAGGTTAGGAGACAATACGGTTAAGGAAGAGGTGGTAAAATACAAATTAGATAAATTTAAAAAAAAAAATTGAATCGAATTTGGGGAGTAAAATATTCGTAATAAACTGTTCTGCTCATTAAAGGTTAAGTGACAATACAGTTAGGCCTATATAATACTAACCGAGTGTGTTGGAATCTATGACCATATTTTACATAGAACCCACGTCTACTTGGCCCTACTGTAACTTCTTGACATACATTTATCCATTATTCATAGCTATCCATTTCTTCTTAATTAGATTTATATGTTTTAATCTGGTTTTCTGTTTCTCTGAAGCTAAAAGGTACGACATTATATTAATTCATTAAAAGTAATGGATTGTTGACATTGGTCCTTCATCATAATCTTAATATATTTCGTTAACACACATACATACATTTCTGCTATGTATAAACATCACGTTAAAGTATTTACACACACACAGCCACAGGAAAAAATCTCAGTTTGTTGAATATTGAATTATAATCTTGTTTGTGACATTGCAGCCAAATAAGCCAGTAGATCAAATAAAAGATTTCACCATCATCATCATCCATCGTTCATTCATTATGGAAAATGCTTAAATACTTGTTGATGTTCACTTCTATACACAAATAATTCATAATGGATTTTCGAAGGAAAACAAACGCCTACAAAAAAATTCAGTATGGGGTGTGGTATGAAAAGGGAGTGGAATTAAATCCATTAAATTAGTTCTAATGGACATAGGCGTGGATTTTTTAAATAATATTTTTCGTAGACTACCCCTAGGCGTGGATTTGTCATAGACTATTCCTAGGCGTCGATTTTTTAAAGAATATTTTTCATACACTATCCCTAGGCGTGGAATGGTCATAGACTATTCCTAGGCGTCGATTTTTTAAATAATATTTTTCGTAGACTACCCCTAGGCGTGGATTTGTCATAGACTATTCCTAGGTGTCGATTTTTTAAAGAATATTTTTCATACACTATCCCTAGGCGTGGATTTGTCATAGACTATTCCTAGGCGTCGATTTTTTAAATAATATTTTTCGTAGACTATCCCTAGGCCTGGATTTTTATACCCTTTACCACACTGTGGTACAGGGTATTATGTCTTTGTGCATATGTTTGTAACAGGCAAAAGGAAACGAGATAGACACATGGTTCCTTTTGAGAATATGAATAGACTCATCATTTAAGTCTATTTATGCATATCCGTCCGTCGGTCCATCTATCCATGTTAAACTGTAAACAAAGTACAGGTCGAATTTTTGATTCGAATTGGATGAAATTTGGCAGAACTCCTTTATTTGAACGAAGGACGAACCCTATTGAAATTGGGAAAAATCGGCGATTTTACGTGAATGGTGCACCAAAGTCCCTATATATCCTTCGAGTTGCACGAAATTTGGCACAGCGTACTAATTAAGTCTAGAAATATGTGTGTTAAATTGCGGGAAAATCGGTTCAGATTTAGATATAGCTCCCATATATATTTTCGCCTGATTTTATTTAAATGGTGCACCAAAGTCCCTATATATCCTTCGATTTGAACGAAATTTGGTGAAAATCGGTTCAGATTTAGATATAGCTCCCATAATATTTTCGTCCGGTTTTATTCAAATGGTGCACCAAAGTCCCTATATATCCTTCGATTTGCACAAAATTTGGCACAGCGTACTGAATTGAGTCTAGAGTGATGTGTTGTAAGTTTCGGAAAGAGCTGTTCAGATTTTTAATTCAAGGATGTCCCTATGAAATTTCAAGTGAAAATCTCAACAACTCTTGAAGATAAAGCGGATTTATTCTGCTAGCATCAAGTGACGACAAGAACACTTCTCAAACTTTAAACGCATTTTTCTCAAAATAACTTTTTGGGCACGATAACTATCCGTCCGTCTGTCTGTCGATGTTAAATTGTAAACAAAGTACAGGTCGCATTTATAATCCGAATTGGATGAAATTTGGCATAGGTCAATTATTTGGCCCAAGGACGAACCCTATTGAAATTGCGAAAAATCGGTACAGATTTAAGTATAGCTCCTATATATATTTTCGTCCGATTTAATATAAACGGTCCCTATATTTCTTTCGACTTGCAAGAAATTTGGCACAGCGTAATGAATTATATCTAGAATGATGTGTGTCAAGTTTCCTGGAAATCGGTTTAGATTTCGACATGCCTCCCATATATATTTTCGTCCGATTTTATGTAGATGGTGCACTAAAATCCCTATATATATCCTTCGATTTGCACGAAATTTGTCAAAGCGTACTGAATTAAGTCTAGAAAGATGTGTGTTAATTTTCGTGAAAATCGGTTCAGATTTAGATATAGCTCCCACATATATATTATATTTTTAACAACGCGGAGTACCGAATAGCGTGTATCAATTTTGCTATAAATCGTTTTCCATAAATTTTCCCCATGTTACGCAGACGGCTCTAAATCTGGATATGTATGTTCAATATACCCAACCTGGTGAAGGGTGTCATATAGTCGGCCCAGTCCGACTTTACTACTTTTCTTACTGGTTATAGCCTACACAACTAGACCTAGACCCACGTTTAAGTATACGATCGTCTTATCTCGACTAGCTGAGTCGATCTCCGTCCGTCCGTCTGTCCATTATATTTTGTAAACACGATACAGGCCACAGTTATGGATCAATCTTCCAAAGAATAAGCATGCCTGTTTTGATAAGAATCGGTCAATATTTAGCGGGTCAAATGGACCCTGACTTTTGTGTGAAAAATTACAAAATTTTTATTCTATGGCGTATAGATTCACACCTGAAGGACATAGAACCGAAAAGTTGTTGGTATATCCAAGGGCAGTGGTTGGCCTTTAAATTGATACATATTATATGGTCATATGTACTCAGATGTGGGAGTTACACCTAAATATTTACAGGTATCTCCGTATTCGTATATTATTTAGTAACCCATTATAACTCTAGAGAGCGGAACTATAGCGCTGATCGCTTTGAAATGTTCCATGAGGTTCCAGTTATGGTCAAGGACAACGCCTATAATTTTCGGTGATGATCAGATAATAATTTTGGAATGAATGAAGTGGACCGAAAACTTAATTTTTTGTGTTATTATCGAGTCGATCTATAGACCACAAATGAAAGCCGAACATCACAACACAACCCACGGTGAAGGGAATCTGGACAATAGCTGTTCTGAATACTCGTAATATTCGGAAAATATGTCAGTTTGAGGAAGAGTTGCTGTTTACCACTAATTGGGCAAGAGGGTGCAAATATCACGAATTATTGCCCAGGCTCGGAATATACATCCGCAGAAAATTTGAGTTCCGTGGTAGTTGTGTAGGGTATCGTATGGTCGGCCCCGTCCGACTATACTGCTCCACTCATTGGTTTAGTCTGATTTTATGTGAATGGTGCACCAAAGTCCCTATATATCCTTCGATTTGCACGAAATTTGGCACAGCGTACTGAATTAAGTCTAGAATGATGTGTTGTAAGTTTCGGAAGGATCTGTTCAGATTTCTAATTCAAGGATGTCCCTATGAAATTTCAAGTGAAAATCTCAACAACTCTTGAAGATAAAGCCGATTTATTCTGCTAGCATTTTCGTGAAAATCGCCGTTGGAATTTTCTGACTCCGATTTTCCAGTGAGGAATTATCATGTCCGCCATCAAAAATTAGGGCTTTTCTTTAATCCCATAAACAACAACAAATTTTGGTAAATTATTTTTCTTTTCCTTTAAATCTTCAAATATATATCTGCAAAGTCACAAACTTTAACAAGCTTTACCAGTAAATTGAAAATCTTACCTTAATGGTGCACCAAATTCATAATTTTTGTTCGATTAACACGAAATTTTGCACAACGTATAAACTGGAGACTTGAATGACGTTATTGCGTTTTGTTCAAATTGGTACAGATGCAGCCATAGCTTCCATATGTATTTCGAACGGGTGTCTGCATGAAAGTACAATTTCAACAGTGCGGCGTATCGAATAGGGTGCATCAATTTTGCTTTAAATCGTTTTCCATAAATTTGTCCCATGGTACGCAGACAAGACTAAATCTGCCCGAATGAAATTTAATTTATCATAGGTTGCAGAAAGACATGATTATGTTCCTTCGATTGGCATGTAATTGTAATATATAACCAAAGTGGCCCAGTCCGACTTTACTACTTCCCTAACTGGTTTAAATAATATTTTTCGTAGACTATCCCTAGGTGTGGATTTTTTATATCCTTCACCACACTGTGGTACAGGGTATTATGTCTTTGTGCATATGTTTGTAACAGGCAAAAGGAAACGAGATAGACACATGGTTCCTTTTGAGAATATGCATACAATCACTTTCTGAGTCGATTTACGCATGTCCGTCTGTCCGTCCGCCTGCCCGTCCATGTATTTTTGTGAACAAAGTACAGTTCACATTTATGATCCGATTTGAATGAAATTTGGCACAGCTCATTTATTTGGCACAAGGACGAACCCTATTGAAATTGGGAAAAATCGGTTCAGATTTAGATATGGCTCCCATAGTCCAAAGTCCCTATATATCTCTCGATTTGCACAAAATTTGGTATAGCCTACTCAGTTAGGTCTAGAATGATGTGTGCTAAGTTTCGTGAAAATCGGATCCGATTTTAGGTAAATGGTGCACCAAAGTCCCTGAAAATCATTCTATTTGCACGAATTTCGGCATAGCGTATTGTATTAAGTCTAGAATGACGTGTGCTAAGTTTCGTGAAAATCGGTTTAGATTTAGATATAGCTCCCATATATAGTTTGGCCCGATTTTAGGTAAATGGTGCACCAAAGTCCCTGAAAACCATTCTATTTGCACGAATTTCGGCATAGCGTACTGAATTAAGTCTAACATGACGTGTGCTAAGTTTTGTTGGAATCTGTTCAGATTGAGATATAGCTCCCATATATAGTTTCCTCCGATTTTAGGTAAATGGTGCACCAAAGTCCCTATATATCCTTCGATTTGCACAAAATTTGTCCTAGAGTTCTGAAGTATGTCATGAAAGATGTGTGCTTAATTTCGTAAAAAAACGTTTCAGATTTAGATATAGCTCCCATATATAGTTTCGCCCTATTTTAGGTAAATGGTGCACCAAAGTCTCTGAAAATCATTCGATTTGCACGAAATTTGTCACAGCGTACTGACTTAAGAATAGAACGATGTGTGTTAAATTTCGTGAAAATCGGTTCAGATTTAGATATAGCTCCCATGTATATTTTCGTCCGATTTTAGGTAAATAGTGCACCAAAGTCCCTATATACCCTTCGATGTGCACAAAATTTGGCATAGCGCACTGAATTAAGCCTAGAACGATGTGTGTTAAATTTCGTGAAAATCGGTTCAGATTTAGATATAGGTCCCATATATATTTGCGTCCGATTTTATGTAAATGGTGCACCAAAATCCCTATACATCCTTTCATTTGCACGAAATTTGGATTTATAAGTAAATGAAGAACTCAAAATATGGCCGAATGCAAAAACATACCGAAATAAGTGTAACCTAACATGTGACAAGTTTCGATGAAATCGGTTTAGATTTCGATATTTTGCTTTAAATTTAATTACACAATTTTGTCGCTTTGTAAGAAGCAACTCTATATCTGACCAAAATTTAGTATAGGTTGCAGAATGACATGTGTAATTTCATGTTAATGGTCCTTTAAAAATGCGACGTCTGTTAGGATTCCATCTGTTGGATATACCCAACGTGGTGAAGGGTATCATATAGTCGGCCCCGCCCGACTTTACTACTTTCCTTACTTTGTTTAATATTTAACATTCCTCAACTACCCTCGAATTTATTTAAATGGAATTATCTTAGTAACATGTCATTTGATTCCATTACCTTAAAATTACTAAATAAATTTATTTATTATCAGTATATCTAACATTAAGGTTTTAATTTTATTAATATCTAAGTCAGAATTTATTTATGTGTGCAATAGGCTGGCTAGCCTATACAATTTTGCGGCTGTCAATATCTGGAATTTTGTCCTTTAATTTTTTAATTCATATTCCAGTAATGCTGGTTTTGTTAATGGCAGATTTTCGGGATAAACGAAATTACAATGCTCGTGTGCTTTCATTTATTTAATTGATGTAAATTTTATTTCAATTTGGTAGATTATGATTACTATTATTATTAAATTAATAATTATAGATAACTGGCGGAATGTTAACATTTTTTGTAGAATAGCGACCAAATAAAACCAGAAAAAGGACCACAAATAGACAAACAGTAGAGGTGTCCCTATAAACTATATGAGCTGAAGGGAGTCTTTATAGATGAGCTGAAGGGATAGGGACTTCCTTTAGAGGACGAGCTGAAGGGAGTCATTATAGACGAGCTGAAGGGAGTCTTTATAGACGAGCTGAAGGGAGTCTTTATAGACGAGCTGAAGGGGGTCTTTATAGACGAGCTGAAGGGAGTCTTTATAGACGAGCTGAAGGGAGTCTTTATAGACGAGCTGAAGGAAGTCTTTATAGACGAGCTGAAGGGAGTCTTTATAGACGAGCTGAAGGGAGTCTTTATAGACGAGCTGAAGGGAGTCTTTATAGACGAGCTGAAGGGAGTCTTTATAGACGAGCTGAAGGGAGTCTTTATAGACGAGCTGAAGGGAGTCTTTATAGACGAGATGAAGGGAGTCTTTATAGACGAGCTGAAGGGAGTCTTTATAGACGAGCTGAAGGGAGTCTTTATAGACGAGCTGAAGGGAGTATTTATAGACGAGCTGAAGGGAGTCTTTATAGACGAGCTGAAGGGAGTCTTTATAGACGAGCTGAAGGGAGTCTTTATAGACGAGCTGAAGGGAGTCTTTATAGACGAGATGAAGGGAGTCTTTATATGCGGGCTGAAGTGAGTCTTTATAGACGAGATGAAGGGAGTCTTTATAGACGAGCTGAAGGAAGTCTTTATAGACGAGCTGAAGGGAGTATTTATAGACGAGCTGAAGGGAGTCTTTATAGACGAGCTGAAGGGAGTCTTTATAGACGAGCTGAAGGGAGTCTTTATAGACGAGCTGAAGGGAGTCTTTATAGACGAGCTGAAGGGAGTCTTTATAGACGAGCTGAAGGGAGTCTTTATAGACGAGCTGAAGGGAGTCTCTATAGACGAGCTGAAGGGAGTCTCTATAGACGAGCTGAAGGGAGTCTCTATAGACGAGCTGAAGGGAGTCTCTATAGACGAGCTAAAGGGAGTCTCTATAGACGAGCTGAAGGGAGTCTTTATAGACGAGATGAAGGGAGTCTTTATATGCGGGCTGAAGTGAGTCTTTATAGACGAGATGAAGGGAGTCTTTATAGACGAGCTGAAGGAAGTCTTTATAGACGAGCTGAAGCGCCGGGGAGTCTTCATAGACGAGCTGAAGCGCCAGGGAGTCTTCATAGACGAACTGAAGAGCTAGGAAGTCTTTATAGACGAGCTGAATGGAGTCTTTATTGACGAGCTGAAAGGAGCATTTACAGGCGAGCTGAAAGGAGTCTTTATAGACGAGCTGAAGGTAGTCTTTATACACGAGCTTAAGGGAGTATTTCTAGACGAGCTGGAAGGAGTCTTTATAGACGAGCGGAAGGGAGTCTTTATAGACGAGCTAAAGGGAGTCTTTATAGACGAGCTGAAGGGAGTCTTTATAGACGAGCTGAAGGGAGTCTTTATAGACGAGATGAAGGGAGTCTTTATATGCGGGCTGAAGTGAGTCTTTATAGACGAGATGAAGGGAGTCTTTATATACGAGCTGAAGGGAGTCTCTATAGACGAGCTGAAGGGAGTCTTTATAGACGAGCTGAAGGGAGTCTCTATAGACGAGCTGAAGGGAGTCTCTATACACGAGCTGAAGGGAGTCTCTATAGACGAGCTAAAGGGAGCCTCTATAGACGAGCTGAAGGAAGTCTCTATAGACGAGCTGAAGGGAGTCTTTATAGACGAGCTGAAGGGAGTCTTTATAGACGAGCTGAAGGGAGTCTCTATAGACGAGCTGAAGGGTATCTCTAGAGACGAGCTGAAGGGTATCTCTAGAGACGAGCTGAAGGGAGTTTTTATAGGCGAGCTGAAGGGAGTTTTTATAGGCGAGCTGAAGCTAGTCCCTATATACGAGCTGAAGGTAGCCCCTATAGACGAGCTGAAGGGAGTCGCTACATATGATACCCTTCACCACTTTGGGTATATTGTCCATATGTATCCTTACAATTGTATGTAAATGTTCCCTCGAAGGAAAATACTCATGTCTTTCTGCAACCTATGATAAATTTATTCGGCAAGATTTAGAGTCGTCTGCGTACCACTGGGCAAATTTATGGAAAACGATTTATAGCAAAATTTATACACGTTATTCGGTACGCCGCACAAAAATTTAATCTTAATCAGACACCCGTTCGAAATACATATCGAAGCTATGACTGCATCTGCATGAATTTCAACAAAGCCTAGTAACGCCATTCAAGTCTCAACTTGATACGTTGTGCAAAATTTCGTGTTAATCGGGCAAAGATTAGGAGTTTGGTGCACCATTAATGTAAAATCGGACGACAATATATATGGGAGCTACATTTAAGCACAATGGCAGAGAATTGCCCACTTCCTACAAACTGCAGCAAAAGCAACACTTCGGTACCAAAGACTACCATCAAGAAACCCATGGTACAATCAGTGGTAATGCTATTGATATGAAAAACACAGCGTATAGGACAACCCTGCGGACAGTAGCAAAACGTAATGCGATGGAGAACTATCGGGAGAAAGGGAGAGAGGAGAAACGTATTTTCAGAGAAAAGAAGAAATAGCAAGAAAAACGTGAGCGTGAGTAAATCGAGATGTATAGGAGTCAGAGTGAAGTCCGAAAATTCTACCAATGAGTAAAACACCATACCGAAGGCATTGGTGCAGGCACATCCTCCTGTAGAGATAAAGAAGGAAACCTGGTGATAGATACAAACAGCGTGCGGAGGATCTGAAACCAGCATTTTGAGAAGTTTCTGGTATCAAATAGTAGCAGTGAAGTGGATACCTCAGAACCAATAATAGATGGCGGTATAGAGTGTATACGATGAAGTCAGAATAGCAATTAATCGGCTGAAGAATAATAAAGCAGCAGGTACCGATGGGTTACAAGGCGAACTATTCAAGACTGGTGGTCAGATGCTGGTAAGGAGCATGCACCAGCTGATTAGTACAATTTGGCTAGAAGAATGCATGCCTAATGATTGGAACCTCAGGATCCTGTGTGCCGTGCACAAAAAAGAGACAAGACGATATGTGCCAACGATAGATGAGTAAGTCTCCTTCCCATCGCATATAATGTGCTATCCAGCGTACGGTGTGAACGACTGAAGCCAATGGCCAATGACATTATTGGACCATACAAAGTTGCTTCAGACCTGCCAAATCCACCATTGACCAGATTTTCACTCTGCGCCAAATCCTGGAAAAGACACACGAAAAACACATCGACACATACCACCTATTCGTCGACTATAAAGCCGCATTCGACAGCCCTATCCGTTCCGAGGTGTATAAAGCCATTTCTTTAACTGCTGATCTTGTGCCTTTTAAAGTTATCCTGGATAGCCGAATTTATTTTGCACGAATACCAAACTCCTGCAAAATAAATTCGGCTATCCAGGATAACTTTAAAAGGCACAAGGTCAGCAGTTAAAGTAGGAAAGCGAACCAGCTGATGGATCACGCGGAAGGGGAAGGTCAAGAATACGTTGGAAAGATCAAGTCGAAGACAACATCGCCGAAAATGGTATTTCAAATTGGAAAAACTGCGCAAAAGACCAACGCGCCTTGAAATCTTTTCTAACCTCGGCTTACGGAATCTGAACGGATCTTCACAAAACATAGCACACATCATTCTAGACTCAATCCAGTGCGCTATGCCAAATTTCGTGCAAATCGAAGGATATATAGGGACTTTCGTGCACCATTTACATGAAATCGGACGAAACTATATATGCGAGCTATATCTAAGTCTCGACCGATTTTCTCGAAACTTGGCTGACATCACTATAGGCTTGCTTCAGTGCATTATGCTAAATTTGGTGCAAATCGAAAGATATATAGGGACTTTGTTGCACCATTTACATGATATCGGACGAAACTATATATGGGAGTTATTTCTAAATCTGGACCGATTTTTTCGAATCTTGGCAGACACTATAGGCTCAATTGAGTACGTTATGCCAAATATGGTGCAAATCGAAATATATATAGGGACTTTGTTGCACCATTTACATGAAATCGGACGAAACTATATATGGGAGCTATATCTAAATCTAGACCGATTTTAAAGAAACTTGACAGACATCACTATAGGCTCAATTCAGTACGTTATGCCACATTTGGTGCAAATCGAGAGATATATACGGACTTTGTTGCACCATTTACCTAAAATCGGACGAAACTATATATGGGAGCTATATCTAAATCTGGACCGAAACTTGGCAGACATCATTCTCGGCTCAATTCAGTACGTTGTACTAAATTTCGTGCAAATCGACAGATATATAGGGTCTTTGGTGCACCATTTATCTTAAATCCGACGAAAATATATATGGAAGCTATATCTAAATCTTAACCGATTTTTCCCAATTTCAATAAGGTCCGTCCTTGGCCAAACAAATGAGCTGTGCCAAATTTCATCCAAATCGGATTATAAATGCGACATATACTTTGTTTACAATTTAACACCAACAGACGGACGGACGGACATGCATAAATCGACTCGGAAAGTGATTCTTCGCATATCCTCAAAGGGAACCATGTGTCTATCTCCTTTCCTTTTGCCTGTTACAAACATATGCACAAAGACATAATACCCTGTACCACAGTGTGGTGAAGGGTATGAAAATACAAAGTTGGCAGATTTTTATACCTTTCACCACACTGTGGTACAGGGTATTATGTCTTTGTGCATATGTATGTAACAGGAAATGTAATGATA